>NW_028120695.1:5000-102500 GCF_965178545.1 Coloeus monedula | reverse complement strand
TTTCCTCCTCAGTGCGGGTGTCCCCTGCAGCCCATGAGCACGTGGCCGGTGACAACTCCCTGTCTGTAGAGGGATTCCTTATGGAACAAGGGCAGATGACACTTGTGTGAGGCTTACGACTGTTAGAATTAGAGCAGGATGGGTTTAAGGAAAACTAGAATCGTGTGTTAATCTTACTGGTCAATGAACAAATGGAATCCACACTTCTATAAGAAAAAATAGAGTGTATGGAGCATATAGAAGAAGCTGTTTTTGCCTGCTGCTGCTGCTTGGCTTTATCATGTAACCCCATTCGAACTCTGCCTTCAAGACAGCTGTGAGACCGTGAAATAAAGAACTTAGCAGAACAGCAGCCTCCTCTGCTCTTTCACCCTGGTCCGAGAAGGAGGGGTACCCTGTCAAAGGCTCAACACTTGCCTTTCTGACTTTGTTTCTAAATTTCTACCTTTCTAATTTTGTTTGTTTCTAATTTTTTTTTTGTTTCTAACTTTGTTTGTTTTTAACTTTCTACCTTTAGAAACGTGTTCGTTTCTTGTATTTTACCTCTTTGTTTCTAAATTTCTGCCGTTGTAACTTTGTTTCTAACTTTCTACTTTTAAAATTTCATTTGTTTTTAACTTTTTACCATTCCTCCCAGCGAGGGATGTGTGCAGAATACTAAAACGTGTTAAGTTCTTCATTTTTACGTCTATAGGCAAATGCTACTGATGTAGATGTAAATTCATTTGGAAATAAGCCAGCCCTCTCTGTCTACTCTGTCGCATACAGCAATATAAGAAGCTGGGAATAGAGATCCGCAGGTTTTGAGAATAACGACCCGGCGTTTTTCTGTAGGAAGGAAAGCAGCAAGCGCCTGGCCGCAGGAGCCGAGACGCTCGGGCTGCAGGAGCTGCAGAGCGCCCGGAGCCGGCTTTTCCCTCTGCTCTGTGCCTGCCCCCGGGCTGAGCTGGGCGGCGCTGCTGCCGCCCGGTGGCGGCTGAGCCGAGAGGGCGGCGGCCTCGGTGGCTGCCGAGCGTGGCAAGGAGCGGGAGCGAGCGGGGCGGTGTCTGTCAGCGGAGGGGAGGGTCCCGGGAGCGGCCCCGGTGCGGCCCCGGTGCGCGGGGCGGGCCCGGCCCGGGAGAGAGGGGCGGGGCCCCGAGCGATGGAGCCGCCCCCGTGCCGGGCAGGGCGAGCCCCGGGGCCGGGCGGAGCCGGGGCTCTGGGGCGGGGCCGAGCGGGGCCGGGCGGGGCCGGGGGCGGCTTCAGGGGCGGGGCCGGGCCCGGCTCAGGTGCGCGGGGCGGGGTCCGCACAGGTGCGCGGGGTCCCAGGGCGGCTGCGCAGGGCGGGGCCGAGGTGATTTAAGCCCCCGAAATCGCCCCTGCCGCCATTTGCTCCCTCAGAGCTCGGGGAGGCTGCGGCCGGGCCGGGCTCCCCCGGCGTGGCCCGGGAGAGGCCCCCGCTCCCCCTCTTTCTTTCCCGTCTTTCTTCCCCCTGTTTCTCCTGCCCTTATCCTCCTCCTTCTTCCCCCGCTTATCACCTCTTTCCTACCCCCCCCAGTTTCTTTCTCTCTCCCCCACACCCTCCCTGTCTCTCCCAGCCCCCTGCCTGCCCTCTCCCCAGCGCCCCCCCACCCTCTCTCCCTGCTCCCCTGTGCATCCCCGACCCCCCCCGCCTCCTTTCTCCCCCACCCCTCCTTTCTCCCCTCTCCGTACCCCGCTCCCCAACCCGACTCCCCTCTCTTCCTCCTCCTCTGACCATCATCCCTCCCCCTCACCCGACCTTTCCCTTCCCCCCTCGTTCTCCCCAACCCACCCCGACTCCTCTCCCTACCCCATCTCATCCCTCCCCTTTCCCTCTTTCCCCCGCAGCCGCGGGGCTCGGGGCGCCGGAGAATAAAGCCCAGAGGGCCGGAGCCCGGCGCCCCTGCCCTCGCTGGAGCCCCACACGGGCCGGGCCCGCTCGGCGGGTCCCCCGTGCAGTACAAAAACAGCGCCGGGGCTCCGGCTTTCCACACATCACACTGGGGATCCCCTCCTCAGGAGGGGTTCCCGGGGGGGGTGGTGGGTTTTGGGGAGGGTGGTGTGTTGGGGTGGGCCCCCTCCTCAGGAGGGGTTCCCGGGGGGGTGGTGGGTTGGGGTTGGGGTGGGCCTCCTCCTTAGGAGGGGGTCCCGGGGGGGTGGGTGGGATGGGCCCCCTCCGGAGGAGGGGGTCCGGGGGAGGGGGTCAGGGTGGGCCCCCTCCGGAGGAGGGGGTCCGGGGGAGGGGGGTGGGGCGGAGGGGGGACTTTCCCCCCCTCCAGTCCCCGCCCCCTCTCCCGGACCCCCTCCTCCGGACGGGGCTCACCCCGGCCCCCTCCCGGGACCCCCTCCTCCGGACCGGGGCCCCGGGGGGAGGGAGGAGGGGAGGGGTGGGGTGGGGGGGTCCGGGCGGGAGGGGCTGTTGGTTTGGCCTGTGGTCTCTATGTCTGTTCATGCCACAGAGTGACGTGACCCCCCTCTGCTTCCCCCCCCACCCCCCCCCTCCCCGAGGCCCCGGTCCGGAGGAGGGGGTCCCGGGGAGGGGGCTGGGGTGAGCCCCGTCCGGAGGAGGGGGTCCGGGAGAGGGGGCGGGGACTGGAGGGGGGGGGAAAGTCCCCCCTCCGCCCCCACCCCCCGACCCCCGACCCCCTCCTCCGGAGGGGGCCCACCCTAACCCCCTCCCGGGACCCCCTCCTCCGGAGGGGGCCCACCCCAACCCACCACCCACCCCCCCGGGACCCCCTCCTCCGGAGGGGGCCCACCCCAACCCACCACCCTCCCCGAAACCCACCACCCCCCCGGGAACCCCTCCTGAGGAGGGGATCCCCAGTGTGATGTGTGGAAAGCCGGAGCCCCGGCGCTGTTTTTGTACTGCACGGGGGACCCGCCGAGCGGGCCCGGCCCGTGTGGGGCTCCAGCGAGGGCAGGGGCGCCGGGCTCCGGCCCTCTGGGCTTTATTCTCCGGCGCCCCGTGCCCCGCGGCTGCGGGGGAAAGACGGGACAGAGGATGGGAATAAGGGAGCAGACGGGGTCAAAGAAGGAGCGCAGGTGGGGGGTTCGGGGTGTGCAGGGAGAGGTGGGATGGGGGGACAGGAAAGGAGGCGGGGGGAAGACGAGGACGGAGCACAAGTGGGGGGTCAAGGTGCAGAGGGGAAACGAGGGAAGAGGAACAGGGGGAGGTGGAGGGGGAAGGAAAGGTGGGAGACGGAGGGGGAGGATTGAGGGCAGGTGGGGGGAACTGCGAGGGGAAGGGGAGCAGGGTGAGGGGGCAGGGGGGACCCGGGATGGGGGCGAAGGAACGGTGGAGAAGGGGAGAGAGGGTGGAGGGGTCGGGCAGGGTTGGGGTGTGTAGGGGGACAGGGAAGGGGGATGGGGGGGACCGGGCCGGGGGGGGGAGGGAGGGGAGGGCTAGGGGGGAGAGGGGGGGGGGGTAGGGGGGGGGGGTGTAGGGGGGGGGGGTGTAGGGGGTGGGGGAGGGGAGGCAGAGAGGGGAGAACGGAGAAGGGTTAGAAGAAGACAAACTAACACAAATATAAAGGAAAAGAACTACAGAGACATAGAAATATGGAAATACAGAGATCTAGAGCCCGGTCCGGCCACAACCGTTCCCACCGAGCGCCGAGGGAGCAAATGGCGGCGGCGCCGATTCCCGAGGCTTAAATCCCCTCGGCCCCGCCCCGCGCAGCCGCTCTGGGGCCCCGCGCACCTGTGCGGACCCCGCCCTTCACACCTGTGCCAGGCCCGCCCCGCCCCGCCCGCGCCCGTAAATGCTGGCGGATCCGCGCCCGCTCCGCTTTGTGCGGTGGATGCTCATCCTGCTCCTCCCGGGCTGTGGCGGGACCGTCGTTCGGAGCGCTGTGCGGAGCCCGGCACCGGGGGCTGCTCCCGGCGCTGCGCCGAGCCTGAGGCGCTGAGGTGGGAACGGGACCCGGGCCCTGGGATTCGGGGCTGGGTCCTGTCGGTGTCTGCTGGGGGTCCCGGGCCGAGCCGCTTGTCTCTCGGCGGGCGGGGTGCGGCTGCCGGGCTCGGAGAACTGAGGTGGGATGGGGGATGGCATTAGGCTTCGGGATCGCCGCGGCTGGCAAGTGCCGCTCCGGGATTGGCGCTGGCGCCGAGCCCGGCGCTGCCGCTCCGGCTGCGGCCAGCGCGGGGCTGGGCTCCCGCCGGAGCTCCGGCTACGCTCCCGCTGCGGCCGTGGGGAGCCGGGGCCGTGCCGGTGCCGGGCCCGCCGGGAGGGCGGCGCTTCCCCGCAGCAGGCGCTGGATCGCGCCTGGAAGCGGCCGGGCCGCGGGGACCGCCCGTGCCCGCCCCGGCACCCCCCGAGGCCGCCGCTCCCTCAGCGCCGCCCGCCCTGTGGGGCGCCCCCTGGCGCAACCGGAGCGCCGGCGCTCCCGGCCCGGCCCCGCCCGCAGCCCCCGCGGGGACGCGGAGCTCCCCCAGCCCCGGCACTGCCGAGGCCGCCGCACCCCCTGCGCACGGCAGCGCCCGCCTCCCCCTGCCCCGGGCCGCTCCCCCGGGGGCCTCCCGCCCGCCGCGGCCCCGCCCAACCAGCGCGGCTGCAGCGGGACGAGCCGCTCCCCCGGCCCGGCCGCTGGCGCCGAGGCCGCTGCTGCCGCTCCTGCTCTGACTGCGCCCGCTGCGGGACCGGGGCCTCGCCGGGGCTCGCTGCTGCTTGAGCCGCTCATCCCACAACTGCCGCTTGAGACCTGATGCTCTCCTTCCTCCCCCCCGCTTTCTCTGCGGCTTGCACGCTCCACTGCAAAAACCTCTGGCTTTAAAAGGCCAGGGGAAAATGTTTCCTCTTTATTTCCAGAGCACAGGAGATCCTGAGTGGCAATGGGTACACAAGGACCACCAAGTCGAACCCTTATGTGAATGGCTCCTCTGGCCACTGAACCCACACCTGGGCACTCTCAGCACCCTGCTCCAGCCAAGCCAATCTCAGCTCCTGGCAATGTCCTGCCTGGGATAGGAATGCCAAGTGCCAGCAAGATCATTCCTATGCAAATACAACTCCTTCTTTTATGCTAATGCTGCTTGCCACACCAGCCCCTGTAATTGCCATAGGGCAGAGCTCCATGGCCAGCACCTGATCATGCAACAACACAGGTGAGCAGTTGTGTGACAGCACTGAACTCTTCCCATAACCCTGATTTCCTGCCCTTTCCAGGATTTACCCAACAGCTGTAAAGGTGCTTGTTCCATGGCCCTTTCCAGGGAGAAATGAGCAAGGCAAGTCCTGAGGGTTCACTTGGTCCATGGCCAAAGCTCTTCTGGAGAGGGTCAGGGCTGCTCCTGCCTGCAGAGGGGCCTTTCCCACAGGTGAGTGTTCACAGCCCAAAATCCCAGGGGCTGCTGAGGCAGGGCCAGCTTTTGTGGCCCAGAGCTGCACAGAGCTCTCAGCAACTCCTGCTCACTGCCAGGAGTGTTCCTTGGTGCTCCTTCCGTGTGTCCCAGCTGGCAGGGAATGGGGGGAAGGAGAAGGCCAGGAGGCCCAGGAAGGGAAGCAGCAGCTCTTGTGCTTTGGATTTGCAGAGAGGAGCTGTGCCTGCAGTGTCCTGCCTGTGGCACGCAGTGTGCCAAACACACATCCCAGGAACGGGCACTGGGCTGCCCGGGCAGCACTGGGATGGACATGGATAAAGGGCTGCCCGCGGCCCCTCGGCCAGGGGCTGCTCTGAACTGGCACCCAGAGATGCTTCAGTCCCGACAGACCCCACTGACACCCCAAAAATGCCCCAAGGAACAGCTGGCACTGGGGAATGTCAGCATGGGCTGTTTGCAGAGGGGCTCAGACAGCAATTCCCAGTGCTGACCTCCCACACACCTGCCAGCTATGTCCCAGCCACCCAAAATGCCTTCCCTTCCAGCCTGAGGCCATCATCCCTCAGCAGTGTTAAAGCCAAGGCAAGCTTCGCCCACAGCAATGAAATGCCAAGCAATGCCCTCAGAGATGCCTTCAAATGAAAGGTCAGAGTCAGAGAAATCTCTTTGGATTGAGTTGGGAGTTTTTGGGGAGCCAGCTGGAACTGCACAACTGATGGAAAGCTTTCCCAGGTGGCTCCCACTGCAGGTGCCCTGAAGGCAGGGATGTGCATCCCTTTCCTGAGGGAAAAGAACTTGCAGAGGCCACTCCTGAGGCTCTGGAATGAAATCAACTCCTGCAGGGAGAGAAGTCCTCCCGTGGGCACAGGGGCTGCCTCAGCACGGGCTGGGAGCGTGTCCAGCCAGCGCCTGTTCCTGCTTTCAAATATCACCTGGAGCCCCAGCTCGGGGGGTGCAGGCAGCTGAATTCCAGGGAACTCTGTCAGGTGCCCCCAGGGACATTGGGGGGGGGGCTGGGGGATGAGGGTTACAAACAGCAAATTCTATGGAACATGAAGCTGTCCTTGCCCTGACCCTGCTGAGCTTCCCTGGAAGCTCTGCTGGGTCCTGACACAGCTGGTGTTAAATAGGCAGCTCTGCATGGGAATATCCATGCTCCAGGAGGCGCTGGGAGGCTATGCCAGTGGCAATTCAGCAGGGAATTCAGGGCTTTGGGTAGAATTCATCTGAACTAGCAAAGCCAACCCCCAAATCTGCGCACCACCCAGGGAACAATCTTTGTGCTGCCCTGGCAGCCAAAGCCCCTGGGCTGGGAAATGTCAGCAGGCAAATGGATGGAATGATCTAAATGCCAGCAGCCCCCAAAGGGACAATGCCATCACCTCCCTTTGCTCCCAAAGTGTCCACTGTGTTCCCCACAGGTACCCTGGGGATGCCAGGGAGGTGCCTTTGCCCACAGTGCCTTTCTCCTGCCCCTCTCCAGCCTGAGGCCTCTTCTCCCTTCCCTGCCAGCTGATGCCAAGGAAGGAAGACACAGTGAGTGCTGAGTTGACCTCCAAATAGTCCTTCCCTCACCTTGAGATGACCTGAGATTTTACCCCCAAAATGTCCCCATCTGCCTCCTTCTGAGTTCCTCATTTTTTACAAGGAAGCATTCTTTCTCTGCTCTGGAGATTACCACAAGATTTGCCCCCAAAACTTTCCCCACCTGTCCACTACCTCTTTCCTCATTTCCACCTCAATCTTTTCATTCTTTGCCCTACAGATGCTTTCAATTTTTACCCCTCTGAACTTCCCTACCTGTCCATAAGTGATTACCTCAGTTTACCCCATCAAGTGCATTCTCTCTGCTACAGATCACCTCAGATTTTACCTCCAACATTTTCCGTACATCTCCACCACTGACTGAGTACTTTATTTTTACCTCCAAATACTCATTTTCTACCATGGAGATTCCCTCAAGTGTTACCTGCCAGATTTACCCACCTGTCCACAGCAATTCCCTCAGTTTACCTCAGGATGCTCCTGCTCTCTCCTAGAGATGACCTCACATTTTACCCCCTCAGTTTTCCCTACCTGCCCAGTTCTGATCACCTCCTTTTTACCTCAAAACATGAGTTCTTTCTTCTACAGATGAACTCGGATTTTATTACCAAAATGTCTATTTTGTCCCCTGTGCACTGACTAGATTTTAAAACCCAAACCACGCAGGTTATGTCTGTCTTACCCCCAAAATGTTCATTCTGTCCCCTACAAATTAGGTCAGATTTTTTCTCAAAACCACTTATGGTTCCTACATAATTACCTCAGGGTTTGCCCCCCACATTCTACCTCATCTTGACTACTGATCACCTCATTGCTTCCTCAATATGTTCATTCTTTGCCCTACAGATCTTCCCAACTTTTACACCCCAAATTTCCTTGCCTAGCCCCAGTGATTGCCTCAGTTCATGTCAGTGGTCACACTCTCCCTAGAGATTACCTCAAGTTTAACCCCCAAAATTTTCCTTAACTGTCCACAACTTATTACCTCATTTTTACCAAAAAAGATTCATTCTCAACCTTTAGATCATTTCAAGTTTGACCCCCCAAAATTCCCCTACCTGTCCACTACTGATTCCCTCATTCTTCCTTCAATATTTATTTCCTTTCTACCATGTAGCTTCTATCAAGATTTACCCCCAAAGTTTTCCATCTGTCTACTACTGCTTACCTCATTTTTACCTCAAAATGTTCTTTCTACAGCTTATTTAATATTATTTTTACACAAGTTTCCCTATCTGCCCACAACTGATTCCCTCATGTTACCTCAGTGTGTTCATGCTCTCCCCTAGAGATTAGCTCAGATTTAGCCCCCAAATTTTCCCCACATGCTCAGTACTCATCACCTCCTTTTTCCCTCCAAGTGTTCATTCTCTGCTCTTGAGACTTTGTCAAGTTTGGCCTCCAAAATGTTCCTTCTTTGTCTACTACTGAGTACCTCATTTTTGCTCCAAAATATTCATTCTGTCCCCTACAGATTACATCAAGTTTTACCCCCCAGTTTTTCCTTCCTGTACAATATTAACTCTTTTCTGCCCCCAAAATGTGCATTCTTTCCCCTAAACATCACCTCAGCTTTTCCCTCAAAAATGCCACCTTGCTCTGCTTGACATCACCTCCCATTTTCCTACACAAACAATTCTTGTGTCCCCTCTCAGTCACCCCAGGTTTTCAGCTGAAAATGTCTCCTCTGTCCCCTCAAAGTCATCCCAGGTTTTCCCAGTGAGGAGCTGCAAGGAATTCAGGCAGGGCCAATGACACCAGGGAACAGCTGTAAATTCAGAGGCAGAGAGAGAAGATCTACCAGGAAAGGGGAAAGGTTCAGAAAACATTTCTGCAATTAATTAATAATTATTTCCAGTTCCCCACTGAGAAGAACACAACCTCACAGCTGTTAAGGCCTGACAGTTCCCTGCAGGGAGAGCTCAGCCCATGTGCCCAGAGGCAATCGCAGCATCTGCAAGAAAGAAAGAAGCAGCAAAAGGTGATTGCTTCTCTTTCAAAGTTATTTCAAGTGCTCACACCCAAACCCACCTTTGCTCTTGATTCTGGCCGGGTGCATGGTGAGCGCTGGGCACAGGTCATGTCATCCATGCTGGTGTGAGTGATGCTTTCTGGGGGAAAGCAGCTGATCTCCAAAGTTCCCTTCCTGCCCTGTGCCTGATCTGCACAGGAGAAAACCTCTTCCAGGAAGGGACTGTGCTCCCTCTAATGCCATTTGCCCAGTCTGTTCCATGGGGATATTGCCAGCCTGGGGCAGCAGAGGCACACGCAGCTCTCAGCACTCCCTGCTCCAAGCACAGCTCTGGGCTCCTTTGCACACTGCCTCTGCCATGGGGTTTTCTCCAGGAGAAGCCAAGGAATTGCTCCTGGAAGGGTGCAGATTAAGTTATCCCAAAGGGAAGCAAAGAGTAAGTACTCCAGGAAGAGCCCTTGGGATCTGCTGGGCTGAGGTGGGAAGGGGACATTCATTCCCTGCAGGGCCAATACACAACAACCTCCAAGCCAAAGCACAGACTGGCAGGTGGGGTCTGACAGCAGCACTCTGACAAACCTCCTTGTCATTCTTCCCTGCAGTGACTTTTGCAAGCAAACTCTGAAGCTGACAAGCCCAGAAGCTCCATCCAGCCACTCTGGAAGGAAAGGATACTCCCAGGGATGAGGCACATTCCCAGCAAACTCTCCCAACACAGCCTGGAGGCAGCGCTGGAGCTCGGGTGTGGGGCTGGGAAGGGCTGCCAGGAGCACGCAGCCCCCAGGTGGGGTGGCAGCAGCAGCAGCAAATTCCCACAGGCTGATGGCACAGCAGAGAGACAAAGGCCAGCAGTGCCCACGGGAGGTGCAGGGTTAATTCTGCTCCCTGCCCTGCCCCATCCCCGCAGGAAATCTCCAAGGGGGAGAGAAACTCTCAGGGTGCCCAAAATGCAGCATCTGTCACCCTGATCCAGCTTCAACTCAGCGCGGGGGGCCAAACTCCCCCCACAGGTAAACACTGAGCTGAGCTGGTCAGTCTCAAACACAGCCCCAGTTCTCACCTTCAGCCTGCTCCTGGGGCTGCTGCCACATTCCTGACAAGGAGCCCCTTTGGACAGGGCTCTCTCTGTGTCTCAGGTGCTGGGCACTGCAGGGACCAGGGCAGCCCCCTCTGGGGACAATTGGGGATTCATCCCACACCATGGGCAGGACCAGGGGCCCTCCAGTACAGGCTGGTGGGGCCAGAGCCCATTGGGTTTGGCTGCTCAAACACCAAAGCTTTTGGCAAAGATGGGACAAGTTAAGTGGGTTTTCCTGGCCTGAGAGAGAGAAGAAATTGTTGAAATTAAGCATGGCAATTAAGTCCACTGTGGAAGTCAAAGGCTCCTGGCTTTCCCATTCCTGTTCTGATTGCTCACTAGAGGGTTTTATCCATAAAAAAATGAGAGGTGGCACCAAATAAAAGAGCTCTTTTTCAACATTTTTCCCCTACTTACTTTCATACATAAAAAGGATGTCCATTTTTTCTTAGTGCATTCTTTGCCTAATTTTAACAGAACTGTTTTCCTTCCAGGCCCCACTTGTGGGTTCTTCACTCCTTTGCCATTGGACTTTGGACAAAGGAAGAGAAGCATCTGCTCCAAACGGGTGTCATCCTATGGGGAACACCCCCTGTACCAGCCCCAGCCTGGGCCAAGCACGCTGCCTCACTCTCCCCATTCTGGATGCTGGCTCCAATCCAGTCTGAGTTTTCCCCTGTTTTCCATGTCTAAGGACAAGAACTTGTCCTGGTCAGGGTGTAAGGCCTTAAACTGCACCTTGATCTGGGGGGCTGGGACTGGGATTCCAGCAGGGAATTCATTGTTTTACAAATAAAAGTTATTCCAGGGAGCTGCTGCTTCACCACACAGTGTCAGCAAAAGAGAGAGAACACCAAAGGTGTATCCAAAAACAAGGATGGAATGATTCCTCCTGCTTTGAGTGGGATCAGGGCTTATGCTGCCCTGGAATGACAAAGAACTTCTCCCTCAGCCCCCTAGAGAGCCATCAAAAAGCCAAAGTGCAGCAGGGAAGGAAGGAAAGGCACCTGCTGGGGCCAGCACAGCTCCAGCTGCTCATGGGGACTGGGACTGAGTCTGGAGCCAAAAGCCCCTTCCCAGGCTGGAGGGGCTTGCCTAAAGCACCACCTCTGGGAAGCAAAGGGCTATGGAAGAAATGGAGTGGGAATTTACAATAATAATCATAATGGATCGGGAAAGAGCAACAACAGAAGCAACAATCATTCCAAGGGAGCAGGAGGGATGCTGAGCTTTAAACAAGGTTTGAGTGAGGCAGCAGCTCCTGGCAGTTCTAACCCACAGCTCCAGCTCTGCGATTCCAGGAGCACTGCAAGCTCCTCCTGCCCAGTCCCTGGCTTTGCCTCCTGCCAGTACTCGGCACCTCGGGCACGGGTGGCTGCGAGTGCTCCAGTGCTGCTGCCCCGAGGGAGCGGGAAAATGGCCACTAAACCCCTTCCCACTGGGCTGGCTCTGAGCTCTGGCTGGGGAAAACATTTGGCACCCCTGGCATTTCAATGCAATCAGTTTCCATCACTTTGAAGATGCACTGAATAAACCCAGGGCACATAAGTAAACCTCTCCCCATAAGGAGAGCCCCAGGGAATACACAATTATTCCTATGCCTGGCCAAAGAAACCAGGAGCCAGGTTTTGGGGAAGAGACTCCAGACTCTTATCTCCTTCCCTGGCTGTAAACCACTTGCAGAGGCTTTGGAGTTCATACAAGCTTGTCAGGATTTGGCTACTTCATTTAAATTCTATTCAGATACTGGAATGGAAGTGTCCTAAAGGCACCTCACTCAGACTTTAAGCCCTCTACCACCAAAGAATTTAGATGCTCTTTTCTTAGGAACACCCCACCTCTGCTTCTTTAGGTGTCTCCATGTGGGACATCAATTAAATGCGGACAAATTTTAGAATGCAGCTTCCAAGTCAAGTTACCTGCTAGGAAATTACTCCAGCTCTCTGGCACCTTGGGCTGTTTTAAACACAGCCTGGCCCTTCATAGCTGAGGCTCTGAGCTACACAACTTGTGAGCTGGCAAGTAACAGCAGCTGAGGTCTCATCCCAGCTGTACACAAAAACAGGGAGTGGGGGCTGCACTTGGATACATGCAGGCAGGGTTGGGCCCCTTCTGAAAGGTTCAATCCCTGTTTTTCAGAGACTCAATCAGGGATAATGACATTTTCACAAAGCTCTCTTAAGGCACATGAAAACCCGAGCAAGAAAATGGAATCAAAGCCTTTGTTCCACTGGCCTCACGCCCCAAATTCCAACGGGACAGACAAGTCCCTCTCCTCGCAAGGCAACGTCTCCTACCTGGATCTGTGCCTTCCCCAGCCTTTGGTGGCCGTTGTCTCCATCCTCCCACACCTCCTCATCTTCCTCCTCAGCAGGCCTGGCTTCCTCATCCTGCAGAGCAAGCACAGGGACACTCACCAGCCTGCTCATCCCAAACCTGGGCAGCAGGGATGGACTGCTGGGACCCCCTGGACAGTCACCCCTCTGCTGGCCACCATCCCTGCTCTGCAGTCCATTCCCGTTCCTGGCCTGGCATCTCCTTTGGACAGGATGTTAAACCACAACCACTTGCTCTGCTGGGTTTTGGGACATCAGAGACTCCTCCAAGGCAGTGGACAAAGCTCCTGTTCCCACAGCCTCTGCCTCCCAAAGCCCTGCTAGGGCCAGGCAGAGCAAGGGAAACCCCTCAGTTCCTGCTGGAAATTTCCTCTTGTGCCCGTAAACCCAGGGAAATCGTGGCTGCCCCATCCCTGGAAGTGTTCAAGGCCAGGCTGGCCGCAGCTTGGAGCACCCTGTGGATGGAATGAGGTGATCCTTAAGGTCCCTTCCCACCCAAATTATTCCGCCATTCCAGGATGATTCTGTGATCTCTCCCTGCATTTATTTTGCATCGTTTCCTCTCTAATCTGAATTCCCAAATCGAAATGATTTTTTAAAGAAATCATTTAAAATTATCCCAGGAATAAAAAGGGGTGCATCAAACATACAAGAATCATTCCTACCTCCATCAAATCATTGTTAATTGGAAGCCTATTTCCTCATCTCTGTCCTTAGTTTTCCTTTCCTAGGAAACCTTATGATCCCACAGTTTCTCCAAGAGATTTACTGGGATTGCAGAAAGGTTTGCTTTGTCAGGGAGGCAAGGGGGTTTACAACACTTGTTCCTCTGCATCTTTATCCTTTCACCAGCTTTCCCCTGGAACGGTGCTGCAAGAGAAGTTCAGAATTACTAGAAATGGATCAGGTTCACCTTTTTTCCTCATTCTTTTCCAACGACTTCCAAATTCTTGGAATTATCCTCAAATGAGGCCTAGCAAGCTACTGTGAAAATATCAATCAGAGGAACATCTTGACAAGAGAAAACCACATCCAGCAGCAGCCAAAACAATGCCACTGCTATTCTTACCTGGTCTCCAGGTGCTCCAGCCAGAGCTCCCAACACCCACTGCCATTCCATGGGGGTGAGGAGGCAGTTTTGGACGTGTTCTTTGCCACGGGATGGGATAACAGAGCCCAGAGGGTCTTTGTGTCCCTTCCAAGCCACCCCATGATTCCATGATACCATCAGCACCTATACCAATTCCATTCTGGAAAGCCCAATTCCATTCCTCCCATCAACTCAGAATTTCTCCCTTCCTCTCTCTGCTCCACATCAGGCATGTGTTGCCACAGGCATGGGATGCCTCAGCACTGCCTGGGAATGCCACTCAAGGCTGCCCTGGTGGCCTCAGTGCTCCAAAATGCCCAGCTGGCTCCCGTTCCAGTCAGGAATGTCCCAAACAGCAGCGTGGGGTGTGCCCTCTGCCATCCCACCATTGGGGCAGCTCCCATAGAATGTGACCGACTTACTGGGTTTGGAATTCCTGGCTTAAAAGTCAGGTGGTGGAATATCCTCTCCTGGGAATATCCAGAAGACCAGAAGGCTCCCTGGAAGCCACAGGTCAGGGACAGAGTCAGATGAACGATCCTGAACTGGTTTTCAGGGGATGCATCCCCAACCTGTGGCTGCAAAAACTCCAGAGCTGTTCCTTCCCCTTGGGACAGCCAGGGAAAACATCCCCAGCATGGATTTCTGACAGGAAAAACCTCACTGCTCCAGGCTACTTGGCTCCTCCCAAATCCAGGCCAGCACTCCAACAGGCTCTAAGGACAAAACAACAGCAAAGACCATCTCAGGGCACACGCCACGAGCTGGGCGTCACATTCCTCACTGGAACTGGGCTGTTCCCACATCCCTGGGACAGTCGGGAGCATCCCCCGTTCCTCACTCTTCCATTCAGGACAAAGAGACAACAGAGCTGTCAAACAGCCAGTGTGTAACCCCAACAATCCAGGGAAAACCACCTTGCTCTGGGGAGAAACATCATGCCCAGTTATGGAAAAAGCCAAAGAACAGTACTGGAAACACTCCCGGGCATGGAGGCTCCCAGCTCCGGAAATGCAGCTCACAGGCTTCTTCCCATGGGAACCCCAATCTTGCCCGGGACTGGGCTCAGGGAGAAAGTCCTGCCCATTCCACCACTCTGGCACAGACACCCCAGGAAGGTGTCCCTGACCATGGCAAGGGGCTGAACAGGATGGTCTGTAAGGTTCTTGCCAGCACAGACCATTCCAGGAGTTTAAGGTGGATTTGAGCAGCTCCTGGGGACATGAACACCACCCACACCTCCCACCTGGCTCAGCCCAGAGTCCATCCAGCACTCACAGAGAGCTGCTGGGAGCTGAAATTCTCCCTGCTCCCCCTGCCTGGGAAACCCTGCCTCCAGCTCCTGGGAAAGAGGAGCTGCATCCTGCTGGGTGCCCCTGGCTCTGGGCAGCTGCCGCCTTCAGGCGGGGGGATGGCTCGGGCAGCTCTGGTGACTGTTCCACCTCAATGATTTTGTGTTTTCCTGCATTTCCCTGGGCTGGAGGGGAGCAGGGGGTGCGGTGGGAGTGCGGGAAGGCAGCGGCGGGGAGGGCAAGGAGTGGGGCCGGGCACCGCACGGCGCAGGGGGGCTTCTGCTGGCAGTGGAGGGGCGCGACCGTACGGAGGCGTCCCCGCCGCTGCCGGCCACTGCCCACGGGGCTCCTGCCCGCCCCCGGCGCCACTGACCCCACACCCCGTGTCCCCACACTGGGAACCACCACGGAAAATCATGCTGGAACCTCTAATCCTGAGCCCGAGCCTTGACCTTTTATCCCCTGACCTTTGACCCCTTGACCCATTCCTTGACAACCCGAGCTTTGATCCCTTACCTTTGACCATCCAGCAAGTGGCCAAGATGCCCGCGGGTGGCTACGCCAGCGAGTAGGTGAAATGGAGACCGTGGCGATCGTGCCAGACCCGAAGGCGAGCTCCTCGGGCAAAAAGATCCACGATGATGTCAAGACTCAAAGGCCGATGACAGAGATGGGTGGGAACTGCCCTGCCCAGCAAAGGCTCGAGTGATGCTGAGGAGAAACCCTCTCCCTTTACTTCCAAGGGGCCCTCCCACAACAGCCCTCTCCTCTAAGCTAACTTCCAATTGCCTCCTGGAACTCCAAAGGCCTTTCCCTTCTCCCAACCACCGCTCCCAACACTTAGCTTTCTGAAGACAAACGGACAAAATCCATCCTTGGCAGAAAAAATGCATCAGCACCTCAGATGTCAACACGTTCCCCACGGTCCGCTTTGGCAGCTGCGAAAGATGGAGAACAAGGAGAAAATTCAGCCTCTGACAACACACGCCAAAAGAGACCCCTTCCGCAAGGCCCCCTCCCTCGAAACTGCCAAGGCTCAGCGCTTACCTGCTCTCTCCAAACTTCAGCTCCACACCTGCTCACGGTACCTAAGACAACAAAACAGAAAACGTCACTGTTGCCCTCCAGAAGAGCACCCCCTGGCTACTCCACACCACTGCCCCGGCTCACCTCAAATCCTGATCTGACTCTGGAGGTGGCCAGGACAAACCTGCACAATGAAAAGGGACACGCTCAGCACGCTGCCATAGACCGCTGGCCTATCAGCCACCCCACCTAAATGCCAACTCACCTGCTCGCCTCTGTCCCTTGGCATGCCCAGGGCAGCAGCAGCACCTGCAGAGAAGCAAAGCAAAAACACACAAAACATGCTGAGAGACTGTGAAACCACAGCCTCCCTGCTCCGACTGAAGTACACCACACCTATACCTTAGGCTTGCACGCTCCAGCATCCAGGGCCAGGACATCCTGCAAGTGGACCACCTAAAACACACAAACAACAACGGATGCTTAGAGCTGCTCCAAAAATTGAGACTGAGGCCGTAACAACTCATTCTGTCCACCGGTCACTGCTCACCTCGCTCCATCGCCCCTGACTGCCAATATCCGGCATTACTTCCAAAAAAAAAAAAAAAGACATGGAACAATGCTGTAACATAGTAGCATGACATAGCCCAGCAGGACTGCAGAGAGGGGCAGAGAGGGAAAGCTGGCCAGGATCTCGTTCCCAGCCCTGAGCAGGGGCTTTACTGGCCTGACTGTCCTGTACTACCCGAGCTCTGGGGACAATGAACCAGGCTCAGTCCCTGCCTCACCACTGGCACCCTGAAATTCTGGCACTGCAAGAGTCAGGGGAGGTTTCAGCAGTGATTTCAGCAAGGTCAGAGCTGCTCCCAGCAAAAGCTGTTCTTAGACTACTCCTGGCAGAAGAACCCAGAGTACCTGCCACTGCAGGATGCTTGTGACTTCCAGGTGGAGGAGAAGGGTGGAAACAATCCAAGATGAAGACAGAATGATGAACACAGCAAAGAGGATTTCTGTATGCTCTGCACTGTTTTGTCACGTTCAGCCCTTCCTGGGCTGTTCTCTGCTTGTTGTTCTCAAGATCAACATCTCCGACTAAGGGCGGGTGATGTGAATTCCAAGGAAGTACAATTCAATTCTCCCCTAGATCTTTCCCTAAAGTACAAGATACTGATTCACCTCCCTTCCCACCAGAGTCAATCAAAGACTATCCAAAAACGTAAATTATGATAATGCGGAATCTGGTCTCCATTAGAAAAATTAATGTAGTATTTTTTATCAGAGCTTTGGTTAAATGTAACAACGCAGGAAGTGCCTGTGCTCAGGTTATTGGAGAGTGCGAGGTTTTCTCATCGCATCAGCCCTGTCAGCTGACAAATGTGGCTGTGCACTAAGGCACAAAGCACCGACGTTTGCACACTACAGCTGGAATCTGCTATCTCCATGTGCAGACACAACCACTGCTCATCACAGATAAACCCACAAGGGCTGCTCCAGCACTGACTTACCTGGGGAAAAACCAGCACTAAGAGGAGCAAAATAAAAAGCATGGGAGTAGTAGTTTCACCCTGAGCAGCTCCGTGAGATGGGCAGGAATCAGAGAATCCCCATAGTAACTCTGAACTTGCTTTTCCTGATCACCTTTCACAGAATCCATAGCAGCAACCCGTGAACATCCCGTGTGTAGGTTTATTCCAAAACCCACTTGCAGAAACATCAGGATATTGCACCTAAAGCTGCCTCTGCCAGAGGGAAGCAAGAGCTGGGGCTGGGAGAGGAAACAGGCAGGAACTTGCTCTCAGGAGAGGCAGCACGTGGGCTGCTGGCACTGCCAGCAGGAGGACACAGGTGGGAGCAGGTAAAATTCCAATACAAAATGCAACTGGGGAATGTGACGGTGCAGAGGCTGTAGGTTGGCAGTCTAAGACTTTGGGGTTTATCACAGCTCTGCAAAAGCACCGAATTTCGCCAGCAGGTACCACTCATCCTCCTCAGGACAAGCTTCCAAGAGTTCATCTCTCAATTTGTGCCCCAGTGTGGGCCAAGTGCTGGTGGAGCCTGGGCTGGCACCCCGAGCTCTCACCCCAGCTGGCACCCCCAGGCCTTTCCAATGTGCCACTGCCACCCAAGCCACAATGGTGGGGCCTGAGGAAAGGAAGGAATGAGGAGGGACTTAGGACACAATCCTGCCCTTCAGACAGGCAGATTTACCTGTGCTCCAGTCTCAAGGGGGCTCTCAGTGGATAACTCAAGCATCCCGTGTGGGACACTGGGGCCAAGGAGCAGCTGGAGGCAGCTCTGTCACCTGGGCTACCTGTGTGTAGCCATATTTAGCAATAACTGAATTGATTGAAATAAAGGGTAAAAGCTTGACTCAGCCTGTAACTTTCACCTTTCTTTCAAGTGCAAAAAGAAGCAGAAAAATCCATTCATATTGATGCTTTCCAGCTATGTCTCTTTCAGATTCCCAGGTATTCATCCCCTCACAGAGTTTTAGCGGTGACACAGAAGAAAGTTCTTTGCGTGCTGCCAGAAAAACGAGATTTCTCCCATTTTTTATTTTCACACCTAAAGTATGAAAACATTATCATCACACAGAAGAGTTCTGCACACTCTCCTCTGGGCAAGGGGAAGATTCCCTGATAGGCAGATTCCAACCCCTCCTGTCCATATTTACATCCCTAAGGCCTCAGACCCTCTGTAGGTAACCACGGGGTTCCCAGGTGAGAGGAGTCACTGTGAGAACAGAATTGAACCCCAAAGCACCTCTGAGGAGACAGCGCCTGACTCTGGGAGTGCCTCCCTCTCGCGTGGAAGGTGTGGCTTACTCAGGAGTTACTCCAGGAGTTCCTACTCTGCCCAGGCCAGGCCTGCTCCGGACACTCCCCATGCCCTCAGAGCCACAAACCCAGCTCAGGGCTGGGCTCAGAGCTCCAACACCACCAGGAATGAGCACTCCCTGAGCCCCCTGCCCTCCCAGCCCTGCTCTAGGCTGGGCAGGCACTGAGGGGCTCACTGACACCTCCAGGGTGGCTCTTTAAAGGTGGTGGCACAGGTGCTCCACAGCAGACCTGTGCCAGACCCAACTTCTCCACGGGCAAGGAAGAACCTCCCAAAGCAGGTGACACAAAAAGCTCTGGTGTGGCCCAGGGACTGCTCAAGGTCACAACCAAAATTAGTTCTGAGCTCAGGGTGGTGTCACTTCAGTTCCCTGCCACTGCTGCCACTTCCTGCCACCTTCAGCTTTTGCTCCAGGCACCAAAATATGATTTTTTCAAGGCCAGCCCATCTAAACTATCTGAAATTGCAGCCTGGCCGATCTCGGGAGCTCCCACACTCACTCATGAGGATGAAGTGACAGACCAGCAGTGAGCACTTCTCCCTCTTCCAGCCAAGCTGTGAATTGCTCCTCCCTCAGCTTCAGCAACCACTTTTCGTGCCAGTTCCTGAAGAGAATCTCGTGCTGAACATCCATCACTTTTTCAGTGCAGAGCATTTGGCTTCATCCTCAAGCCCTAGAAACACTCAGCTAAACCAGCACTAAAACCTGATTAAACTTGCATCCTGCACAGCACAATGAACTTGGACTTGGGCAGGAATCAGAATATCTGGGAATGAAGAGAACCCAAGAGCTCGGAGAGGTTTGCTTTGCCCTTGTCCTGCCTTGGGCTCCTGGCTCTGCCACAGCAGTTACAAGAAGCAGAGCAGCGACCTCCCCTCCCCTCCTCATCAACACAAACCCCCAAAAGCAGAGTTTGTCTCTCTCAGACCCACCTTGAGCTGTGTCCGCAGCAACAACGAGGCTGTTGAAAGCAGCAACCCCACAGCTCGGCGTCTGCAGGGCTGCACCCTCTCCATCCTACAGCCTCTCCATCTCCCCACAGCTTGGAGTGATCTGTTCTCCCAGTTTAGAGAAGGTGACACCAACCTCACTTTGGTTTGGGTACAAACTCTGAGGCAGACACTGAAGGCAAAGGAAGACGAGGCCTTGGTGGGAAGGGACCTTAAAGCCCATCCAGTGCCACCCCTGCCAAGGGCAGGGACACCTTCCACTGT
Source organism: Coloeus monedula (assembly GCF_965178545.1). Lineage (NCBI taxonomy): Eukaryota > Metazoa > Chordata > Aves > Passeriformes > Corvidae > Coloeus > Coloeus monedula. Next base: position 82,786 of record NW_028120695.1, on the reverse strand, counting down.
CCCAGGCTGCTCCAAGCCCCAGTGTCCAGCCTGGCCTTGGACACTGCCAGGGATCCAGGGGCAGCCACAGCTGCTCTGGGCACCCTGTGCCAGGGCCTGCCCACCCTCACACGGAAAGATTTCTTCTGCGTATCTACTCTGAACTGAAGTTTAAGTATCTAAGCTCAAGTTTAGTTATTGCTGAGCCTCTGCTGAAGATAACTGAGACACCATAGTAGGAGAGAAAGGAAACAGGCCTGTAGAACAAACCACAGGCGAGTAACAAACCAAAATGATGTGGCCAAGAACAATTATTGCCACAGAAAAGAAACCTCAGTCACCAAAAACTCCAGTCTATTCCTACATCCTCACCCAGGGGGACTCCAAACACGACACTGCAACTCATGCTCCTCCCAGCTCCACACACACATTGCTGGGACCTCTTGCAAGCTGCTCGAGCTCTCTCCACGTGCCAAATCTGCCCATGGCAGAGGTGCTGCTTTCCTGGCTCAGCTCCCAAGACTCAACTCTCAGTATTTCCGCCCTCAATACTGTAAATTTCTGGTGATCTGGAGCAAAGATTTCTGGCTTGCTGTGTGGCTTCTCACACAGAACCTGACCCCAGGGGCTCAGTCTCACTCTCTCCGTGTTTGACACAAGTCATAAAGCAAGAACTGCAAAGACATTTCGAGGCAGTATCAGGGGCCTGAGACAGCTTTTGAGATCAAAGTTGAAATCCACTGTTTTCTTTCATTGCTGTTAAACTGTACTGGAGTCCTGGGGGCACTTTTGGGCGCCACAGTATACAAAAGATACAAAGCTGACAGCATCCAAAGAAGGGACATGGGGATGGGGAAGGGTGTGGAAGGACCATGAAAGAGCTGCTGAGGGCACTGGGTTTGTTCTGGTAGAGAAGTGTGAGGTCAGAACACATCGGGGGCTACAGCTCTGATCTCCGCTCCCTGGGACACAGACAGGACCCAGGGAGCAGCTGGAGCTGGGCCAGGGCAGGCTCACGCTGAGATCAGGGAAAGGCTCTTCCCCCAGAGGCTGCTGGGCACTGCCCAGGCTCCCCAGGGAATGGGCACGGCCCCGAGGCTGCCAGAGCTCCAGGAGCGTTTGGACAGCGCTGCCAGGGATGCCCAGGCTGGGGCTGTTGGGGGGTCTGGGCAGGGACGGGGGTGGGACTGGGTGATCCCTGTGGGCCCCTTCCAGCTCAGGATATTCCAGGATTGTCTCACTCCCCAACAGGGGAGAGTCTGCTCTCACACAGAGCTGCACACACACTGTGCAGGAGGCAGCAAATGACAACAATTGACATTGATACATTAATAAAGCCAAGATATTAAGCAAGCCAAAAGATAAATTTTCCCTTTTGTTCCTGACCAACAAGACCTGTCCCAGTCCCAGTCCAGCCACTAAGCAACTCCAGTGTGACACAGGGACTGTCTCACACCTCGAGGCCGACACACAACAGCAGCACAGCACCGGGAGTTTAATCACGTTTCCCTCATTAGAGGAGACAATTAATGACCGCTCAGGTGCACAACCACTCCTGCAGAGCGCTTCACTAGACCCCGTTTTGCAAGAACTCCCCCAGGCTGCAAAGCCCCATTTGCCAGGGACCTGAGAGAAGAATTCGGTAGTTTTAAAGGAATGTCAGGAACTAGGAATACACCTGAGTGTAGGAACCGAGAGTGCCGAGAATATTTCTCGGTTTCCATCTCGCCCGATCCATCTGTTACGGCGCAAGGCAGAGGCAGGTCCCTACCTCCCGAGCCTGGGGTCCTCCCATCAGATGAGCCATGCGCGCGGCCAGGGGCGGTCCCGGAGCTTCCATCGGGCCCTCCCGCTATCCCCACGCGGCCCGGGTTCGCGGCCGCTTCCGCGTTTGAACGGCGGCGCCTGCTGCTGACGTCATCACTCCCGCCGCTTCCATCCCGGCCTTACTTCCGCCTTCGGGAGCCCTCGCTTCCACGCCTGCGCGGCGCGGCATCGGCCGCCCCTCCTCAGTGCCGGTTACCCCGGCAACGCCGCTCGCGGCTCGAGCCGCTCCTGGCCCGGCCCCGGCCCTGCCCGGGACGTCAGCCCCGGCCCCGCTGCCAGCCCAGCCCCGGCCCCGCTGCCAGCCCAGCCCCGCCCCCGCTTCCAGCCCAGCCCCGGCCCCGCTGCCAGCCCAGCCCCGGCCCCGCTTCCAGCCCAGCCCCGGCCCGCTTCCAGCCCCGCCCCCGCTGCCAGCCCAGCCCCGGCCCCGCTTCCAGCCCCGCCCCGGCCCCGCTTCCAGCCCCGCCCCCGCTTCCAGCCCAGCCCCGGCCCCGCTTCCAGCCCAGCCCCGCCCCGCCCCCGCTTCCAGCCCAGCCCCGGCCCCGCTTCCAGCCCAGCCCCGCCCCGCCCCCGCTGCCAGCCCAGCCCCGCCCCCGCTGCCAGCCCAGCCCCGGCCCCGCTGCCAGCCCCGCCCCGGCCCCGCTGCCAGCCCAGCCCCGGCCCCGCTTCCAGCCCAGCCCCGGCCCCGCTGCCCGGCACCAGCGCTTCCCAGGCCAGCCCGGTCCCGCCCACGGTCCCGGCCGCCCGCCCGGCACCTCCAGCCACACACGGACGCTTCAGCTGCCACGCCGATACGACCGATAAGCACAGCACCTCCAGCCAGCAGTGCAATTCGTTCGGCTACTGCAGTTCCATCCTAGGAGCTTTCGGCAGCTACACCTCCTACCAGCTCTGTGTCCACACAGCCCCCGTCTGCACCGCAGCCACAGCCGTGGACACACAGCAGAGACATTTCAACAGCTGCCGTGTCACCACGGCATGTACCCCCTATCATCACTCTGATAACACCACTCAGAGGATTATCACAACAATCACACGATGCTGAACCATGTTTCCCGTGCCATTTCAGCGAAACAAATACGATTTTATCTCCAGAACAGAAAGAGGACTTTCTCAACTATACGTGGACACCTCTTCCATCACAACAGGACCAAGCACGTGTTATTAATAGTGACGTCTCGCATCGAGACATTCCATTTCATGCACATTCTTCTCGAACTTCTCAGGGACATTCAGCTGATTTTATGGGACTTTTTCATCCTCAAATGCCTGCTCAACACTTCAGTGAGAAGGATATAGTGACCAGCACAGCTTCAGAAAGCATTCCTCTATCTTCCCAAGCTTCATCTCCTTTTTTTTACAACAACCAATACAACTCCAACTTCTCATATGCCTTCTTCACAGCTTCGAAATCCACAACAGGCATCTGATCCCTCATTTTTCCACCGTCGCTTTCAGCTTTCGGATGACTTTGTTCGTCACCTTTATTTCCGACTCAGAGAACGTGCAGATTATCTGCCTCCAGAGGTTGCAGCACTGGGTCCCCACCCCTCACCCATCCCGCATGCTGGCAGTACCCTACCCAGATCCACTGCACCCTCTCCTCCAGTGGCCAGATCACAGCCACCTGCGATGGCAGGTTCAGCCACTCCTCGTTTATTTCCTTACAGTGCACAGCCGCAAATACCGACCCCTATTCCTCATCCAGGAGGGGGAGAAGAACATGGAATAATAATAAAATAAGAATTTTAAAGTTGTTTATTTTATATTAATTTTTTTTAATTTTATGAGAGAACTACATACCCCATGACATTTGAGTTTCAATTATTAATTCAGTTAAGGTTCTCTTTAAAGTTTGTTTCATCCTCTCTACCCGTCCTGAACTCTGTGGGTGCCATGGGATATGTAGTTCTCTCATAAAATAAAAAAAAAATAAATAAATAAAATAAACAACTTTAAAATTCTTATCCCTTAGACCCTGTGTTTCCCACCCAGCATGAAGCATACTTGCTTTCTTCTGTGTTAATGAGTTCTTTTGAATTTATAAATACTTGTATTAGCGGTGATGGCGCCCGCCCGCGGAGTGATCTCCCGGAGGGACTATTTGTGATGCGCTCCTGCCCGCGGAGGGATCAGCGCTGATGCCGCCCCGCCCGCCCAGCTGCTCTCGCTGCCTTTTCCCGCTCTCCCCTCTGCTCCCAGCGCTTCTCCTGCAAAGGGCGCGGCTTTTCCTGGGCTCTTTTCCTGCCGGGCTGCAGCGAGCGCTCCCCTCAAGGAGCAGGGGCAGCTTTGCTCGCGGCGGCAGCGATTCAACAGAGCAGGCCCGGAACAATTCCTGCTTAGCCGGGCTTTGAGCACATTCCTGAGCCAGCACCAGCAGCAGCGAGTGAGGCAGCGGCACATGAAGGAGGCTGCGGCTCTGGCCAGGCTGGGGAGGGGTTCCTCTGTAAAAGAAGAACAGGGAGAGACAAACCAGAAAGGGCAGGAAAAAAAGAAAAAGCCAAGACAAACTAAACTTTTTTTAAAAAATAATCTGGATCCAGAGGGACTTCTGGCTGGAGAACTTCCTGGGGAGCAATCCTGCCCCTCTGGGAGGCAATGCCAGGGCAACTCCAGCTGAAACCTGCACACAAACACCACAAAGATTTCAGATATTTGCAGGAAGCATCCACTTAGCAACTGCTGCTTAATAATTTATTCCCTTTCCCATTAAATGGTACATTCAGTCCACAAGACTTCAACACCTTTCTGGTAGTTTTATTTACAGTCTGCAGCGTGTTCTGTAAAACACAGGAGTGCACACAGACACACACGCACAAACATTTAAAGAAGTACAGTTTATTCCAAAGGAAGTCTACGCACTACTTTTTCCATAAAAATTATTAAAAATACTTTAGTTACTGTATTCTACCTAAACCAAGATACTTGAGAATTCTTCCACAAGTGATGCCCCCTCCCCACAAAGGGCACTCCGACAAGAAAAAATTCAGGAGACTGCATCACCAAATAAAATCCTAATGGCAACTGCTTCAATGCACCAGAAGAACAACGAATTCCCACTCTGCATCCAGCAATCCCTGCTCTGCAGCCTGTCTGCATCTGCTTTTGTAGGGCTTGTGGGGCTTTTGCATTCACTTCCTTCTCCAGGGCAGTTCCCACAAACAAAGAATGACTGAATTTCTGCAGACTGTCACTCGGCAATCCTGCATTTCACACATGCAAAGGGAAACACTTTCCTTTGAGCCCTTTATTTCAAGGAGTCTCTTTTTTACTGAGCATCCAGTGAGAACAGTGCCCAGTTGTGGCTGTTATTATTTCTCTGCTTTTGCTGCGTGGCAATATTGTGCTGGAGCTCTGCAGAACACCCACTGCAGCCCTTGTCTCACTGGGGCACACCGAATTGACAAAAAAAAGGCACAAAGATGAAACTCCTAAAGCAGCAGCAGCCCCAAGTCACTGAGCTGCTGCTTCCCACCACCAACACTCTGTGTCTCAGCAAACACTTCCAACGCACGAGCCAAGGCCACAGGGGAGTGAGTGAAAAGCCCAGAGCCTGCGGGCAGGACAAGCACTCCATTGATCAGTAACAAACCAACACAGCTCAGCTGGATGGTGCACTTAAGACTGGACCTGGAAGCATCAGGAAAAGCCATTGGAACACAAGCTCAGCAGCACAGAATCCATTTGGCACCAGCTGATGAGATGGGAGGCTCTGTGTGGGACACGTTGTGCATTCAGCTTCAACTATGCCACAGCTCCACAGCAGCGCTGAAAAACTTCTGCTTTTAACAGTTGGAGAGGATTTTCTCAATGGAAGTGAAGCTGTCATTAACAGAGGAACAGCACACAATGCACAACATAACCTGCAATAAAAAGCTTCTGCTTTCCAGCATGTAAGCATCCAGGTTACTGGACTTCAGCTCATGGAAACGAATCTGATGATAGATTTTTTTTTTAATTTTTCTTGGAACTAAAAAAGTAAAATCTTCCATAAAAGGATAAAGCACAAAAATACTCTCTCAGTACGTCTCAGGAAGCCATTTAATACCTTCCATGTCCTAGGAACAACTAGGCAAAACACTTGGAAAGTGTGAGCAGTAGAAATGTTGACCATTGAATGTTTGGCAGCCGTGTGCTCCAGCCCCTGGGAGGGGCTTGTCCCCCACTCCACACCAGTCCTGCAGCTCCCCAGCTATTTCTTCTTCTTCTTCTTTGGGGGCTCATCCTCAGAGCTGCTGCTGCTGCTGCTGCTGGAGGAGCTCGGATCCGAGTCGAAGTCGGAGGAGGAGGAAGAGCTGCTGGAGGAGGAGGAGGGGGAGGAGGAGGAGTGTTGGGTGGAGTCGCAGGAGACAAGCACTCAAGGCATCATGTTCAGCAAGTCTCGATTTATTTTTCAAAACTACACTTATAGTACCTTTAATTAGCTCATACATATTGCAAAAGTCGAGCTCCTCATTGGTGGGAGCTATTCCGTGGGATCTGTAAACACGGTGGTCTTATCTTCCTCTTCCATATGGTTTCTGTCTTCTTACTTATCTGAATGCACATTCTGTTATCTATGCAACCTCTTGCTCAAGGACTCAGTGTCTGCATCTTTACTAAGCCTGCTGTGTTATCATGACCTTTGCTTTTTAGCCATTCTTCAGAAAGACTCTCAACAGAGGAGGAGCTGTCCTCACTGTCACTGTCCTCGGAGGAGGTAGAGGAGTCCTGGCTGTCAGAGGAGTCGCTGGCTGAGCTGTCACTGCTGCTGCTGCTGCTGCTGCTGCTGGAACTGGTCACACTTTTGGACCTGGGAGAGAACAAAGAGCTGAGCACAGCCCTGCCAGAGCCCATGGCACCGTGTTCTCTGCTCTGCTGTAATTATCCAAAGATCAATTTGTTGCCTTGAAAATTTCCAGGCCTCACCACCTAAGATGAATTCCTGTGCCCTCCCTCCCTTTCCCACTCCTGGATGAGTGGATTTTGGCCATTTGAGCAACGGCAGAGTGGCCCCAGGGCATGACATAGGCCAGCAGGACTGCAGAGAGGGGCAGAGAGGGAAAGCTGGCCAGGATCTCGTTCCCAGCCCTGAGCAGGGGCTTTACTGGCCTGACTGTCCTGTACTACCTGAGCTCTGGGGACAGTGAACCAGGCTCAGTCCCTGCCTCACCACTGCAGCAGGAATTCTGTCAGTTGTGACCAAACTTGTCCAGCGAACACATCCTACAAGCTCCTTCCTGGGCAGTTATTAATAAGGACAACCAAGAGACTGTAAACAACCTTAAAGCAGGATACCAAGCTCCAGCCTTTTCTTTGAGAAGCAAATATGGCTAATTTGTGCCTGCTCAGAATCAGAAGGAGCAGCTGATCTCCTGGCAAGAGCCCAGGGTGGAGCACGCAGCAGAGCTGGGACACTGTGGTGGGGTCCTGCCACGTTCCTCACCATGGGGCTGCCGAGTCCCTGGGAAGTGCCCGTTCACTGGGTCACCCTGCTGCCAGCAGTTGTTTCGCACTTCCCACTCCACATTAATGTTTCATCTCCGGCATTTCAAATGCTTTGCATTTCGGTAGGAGCGGGGAGCCTGTCTCCCATGGCAACAGTGCCAGGAGTCCAGGACAGGAGAAGGAGCTGAATGGGAGCACAAACTGGAGAGGTTTCTCACCACAGCTCAGCTGATTGCTGTTACTGAAACCCAGTTCTTGCAGTAAATCAATCCCAAGTGTTTGCTCCTCCATTCTGCCACAGCTCACCTCAAATACCACTGGATTTGGAGCCTTTCAGTGGCCAGGGCAGCTCCGGGTGCCCCAGGCAAGACCTTGGTGGAGACTTTCCCTTGTCAGCAGTTTGCCAGGGGACCCTCAGAACACCTATCCTGTTGTTTTCATCCATGGAACTAGTGGGATTCTCAACCCTGCAAGAGGCAGAAGCACCAGCAATCCTGGCCCTTCCTCACTAGGACTTTCAAAATAAGCCAAGGTCTTCTGTGTCTGTTCAAATTAGCTTTAAAGGCACTGATTTAACAGAGAGGGTATTCCCCCCCGCCTGAAATTCACTGGGAATTAGAAATGGACACAAAATAAAAATGAATGATTCCTACTCCTCCATCCCTTACTCTTCTCATCAGTCCACAACACTCGCCCCATGTGACAGAAAAGAGAAGGCACACTCAGGTTAGGGTTAAACTGTGTTTACGTTCTCTTTTCAGGCCAAACTAAGGAAGCACATCCAAAACCCCCGTGCTTCAGAGTTGGTGCATTTCCTCTTCAGGCCGCTGGAACTGGTAAATCTTATTCCCAGGTCTCACCGGGAACTCCTTTTATTTCTAGTTCACACTTACAAGTAGATAGATTGTGCAACAGGGTTGGAAAACTGCTCATACCTGGCCACAGCTTTCTCAGGAACTTCCAGAAGTGATGCCGGTTGTTCCTGGCCTCTGATCCGGTTTGAAGCTTGAAGTAAATACAGGAATCCCAGCAAATATGAATCCTTCCACCGGGTCAATAAGGCATTACTGTGAACAAAAGGGGCAGCCAGCTGGAATCCCCACTGGGAATCTGTCTGGTCTCACCTTCAGGCAAATACGGCTCAGTATTTGCACTGAAAATGCTTGGAAGCAGAAATCCCAACTTGGAAAAGGAGCCACAAAGGAATAGCAAGATACTTTCCATTTTTTGAAGTGTCAGCTTCTGACACTTCACTCGTCTGTAACAACAGCTCATTTGTAGATCAGCTCTTCCTTTGACTCCAATCCAAAAAAATCTCATGTTCCCTTGAACTGTCCAGTCTCCTTCAAAGACTTAGGTTGATGTTTCTTGCAGTGACTGTGCTGATCCAAGGATCAGCTTTGTCTTCGCTTCCTGCTCATCTGTGTGTCCCTGGTTTGACATTTTGACCGTTTCCTGCAAGTTCTCTCCTCTTTGTGTGGTTTGTGTGTGACCCAGATCATCAACAGCTGCGGTGGCCCCGAGCTGGCCCCGTCTGTCCTCAGCCCACTGCTTTCTAAAGACACCACCGATTTCCTGAGAGGACACCTGACACCCAAAGAGATAAACCTCTGGGATTCCCTGGGGGAGACATGGACCAGATCCAGGTAAGGACAGAGCTGCCATCTCCCCAGGCTCCCCACGCAGACGGGATGCTTGGATTCCCTGATGCTCCTGCTTCTTCTTTCAGGGGATGCCCTGAAAGACACATTCTTCGTGAATGTCACCTCATATTCCCACTTTCTGTCCTAGAGCCGAGTGGCCCCGAGACACGAACATCCCCACCTACATCCCCAAATTCCACAACGGCTGGGAACCACCCACAGAAATCTTCCGTGGAGCTCCCTGGGAAATAGACATTGGACACTTGCAAGAGGAAGGTTAGTCCTGTGTCCCTGTCTCTTCACTCTCCCTCCCCCTTTTCCGGAGAAATGGAGCTGCAGGGGTAGTGGTGGCATGCAACAAGTAGTTGGCTCAAAACTCAGTTGGATCTGGTTGCCCCAGTTAAATACAGAAAGCAAATGAGGCTGGAAAAGGGCAGCAATAATGAGCCTCTCCCAATCCAAGGCAACAGCACCCTACAGCGTAACTGAGCTCCAGGGACACAGGCTTCCCTGGAGAACACCTTGACCAAAATCTGCCAGACCATGACTCATCTACCACTATCCCTCTCCTTTTCTCCGATCAGCTTTCCCCTTTCCTGGTAACACTGACTCCATGTCTGCCTTTCAGCTCTCCTCAGCCAATGGATATCCTTACTGGAACTCCTCACTCAAGCGTGGCCAGACGGCTGAGCAGACACAGGTCGGGGATGCCTTCAAACAGAACATCACTCCACATGGAAATAGGTAATGGATCCGCACGCCCGGAGCTTTGGCTCCCGCCTCGGAACCTCATGAACGCACACGGACACGTACAGTGACACTGGGACGTTTGGGCATCCTGGAGACAACTCCCTGCCACTGTTAATAACCACCAAGGGAAGACAAAGATCAGCTGAGGGGTTATTCCCATAAGCACTGTCTGCTGTTTAACCCCCAGCAGCTCTGCAAGGAAAGGAATCGCAGGTGTTTTCCACCGCAGGAGGCAAAAATATTGACTGACTTCATCAGTCCATCCATAGGTCTTGTTTCCCAACATCAGCCCAGCAAAGTGACCTTAAGGATCAGGTGCCAAAGATGCTGCACTGCGCTTTGGCTCTCCATGTGTGTAGAGACGCTGGAATCATGGAATCACAGAAGGGATTGGGTGGGAAGGGACCTTAAAGATTATCCCGTTCCAACCCCCTGCCATGGCCAGAGACACCTTTCACTATCCCAGGTTGCTTCAAGCTCTGTCCAGCCTGGCCTTGGACACTGCCAGGGATCCAGGGGCAGCCACAGCTTCTCTGGGCAACCTGTGCCAGGGCCTCAGCACCTTCACAGGGAAGGATTTCTTCCCAATATCCCATCTAAACCCACCCTCTGGCAGCGGGAAGCCATTCCTCCTTGTCCTTTCACTCCAGGCTCTTCAAGTCCCTCTCCAGCTCTCTTGGGGCGCCTTTAGGCACTGGAAAAGGCTCTAAGGGCTCTCCAGAGCCTCCTCTTCTCCAGGCTGAACATTCCCAGCCCTCCCAGCCCGTCTGTGTAATGCTCTAGCTCTTGGAGCACTTCCTGGCCCTTCCTGTCTGATATTGCGCTGGTTTATTAAAGGAAATTCTGACTCTTTCTGCTATCTCTGTGTATTTATCTCCAAAGGACTGTGAGTACGGAAGAGTCATCCCCTATGTTCCTCAGCTCTTCTTTGGGGAACTCACCTATAAATGGAACTGCAGAAATGGGGAGGGAGGAAAAGGAAACAGGATGTGAATCGAGCACCTGCATAGTGACCACAGATGTCCACTGCTAGACAGACACTGATGTCAGGCAGATCATGCCCTCCAAATAGTGCTCAGAAAGAGAACAAGTTTGGGATTTCTGAAACTGCTCTGAATTGGATTTGCTTAAACAGATGTCATTAGTAAAAGCAATCAAAGAAAGAGTTTTGATCCCTCTTCCAAGCTGATGCCACTTATCATGTATCTTCCCTGCATTCTTCTAGGGAAGCTGTTTTTGATGTTGTCCTGTCCTTCTTTTTATAAGGGAGCAAAAATACTTTATTAAGTATTACTCTTTCAGTTTTGTTTCCTCTCCTCTTCTGAGATACAGTAAAGTGAACATTCAGCAGAATAGTTTTGTATTTTTTGAACACAATTCTTCTTTTATCCAACTGAGGCCCTTCTGTGATCATGAAAAAACAGAAACTGTTGTGAACTACAGTTTACACTCATAAGAGGTTGACATGGGTCAGTTCTCCAAGGTTATTCTTAGTTCAACTGCTGTGTAAACTGTTGATGTCACTGACTGGAGGCTGCTCTTCAGGACATTATAGATATGATAATTATATGACAGAAAATGCAACATATAGTTGAATCTGACCTTCAAGTTCACTAGCTTAAAAAAGGAAAAAAATGTCTGTAAGAAATTTGCTGCTTTTCCCATTACTAAGATGTAATAAATGCCTTCAAGTTTATACTCAGTCGACAGCATATACACATGGACAGCAGTGCCCATCCATCTTCAAGCTAGGGTACATTTTAAGTGTCAATGATCACTGCCTCCAGAAAGCATTTTTGAGACAAAACAGGCAAAGTCTTTTGCATATCTAGACAATCATCCAATACTAGGATCTTCACTCTCACATAAACACTTCATGTTTTTCCACAGAGGAATCTGAGATAGATTTTTCTGAGAAATAACAAACCACCAAAAATTAATTAAATGACAAACAAGGGAAAAGCACCACTTCCTCACTCAGCACATTTTCCTTGATTTTCATTAAGCATTCAGATTTACAGATGCTGATATTGCCACAAGAGCAGTTTTTTTCTGGTTTAACTTCCTCTTCCAGTAGAGCAAGCACAGCTGCAAAATGCAAGCTCACTTCTAGGCTCTCTTACACATCACCAGTTTACCACATTCCAACCAGTCACAGCTGTGCAACACCCCGTCAGGGTACTGGGATTACTGCAGTGCCACAGACAGTTTAAGTGAGGCTCATGGAGCTGTACAATTTTAACTATGTTTTATATGTATAATTAAATGATGCATGACATGGAAATAAGCCAGCTGTACTGAAACTGAACAAACTAACTGCTCTGATGCAACAGTTAAGCATCTCATCAGTTCTAAAATGAAACAGGTTTAAAGCAAAAACAATATAGAGAACAGAATGCTTGACACTGTTAAATAGCATGGTCAAAGGATAATTTTTGAACATTAAGGAAATGCATTCACCCAGTCAAATTTTCAAAAGAATTCCTGGCACCAAAATGTTCTCTGTTTGCTTTTTCACCATGTTTTAAGAATGGATCACTCTGGGGGAAGAAAATCCTGTGCGCAAAACACTGTGTGAAACTAAACAATCCTTAAACATGGCTAATTTCCATGTGGAGCTGATGATTTAGCACTGTCATCCTTCAGCAGAGGAGAAAGAACTACCTGTCTTTAGTTTATTTAGGTAAGATGAAAAAAGTGAGGAGCGTGAATTTGATCTTGCTTCAATTTACTTCAGTGGAAAAACTCTTGCCATGACTTCAGTGAGAATGAGACTGCATCTTAATTCATTCTATATGGAGAAAAACAAATCAGCTGAGAATAATGCTTTTGTTTATTAGATGTAAATTACTACCATAGTCGTTTTTAACAGTGCTAAGTAAATCCTGCTTTAAAAGCCAAACGTTGCCTTCAGTCCTGCTTATTCCTCTGTACTGTGTCACAATGCAGGATTCCTGGTCCTCTGACCAAGTCACCGCTGTCACAGTAAGCACGGCTTGCTCTGGGGAATGGCCACATTCCCAGTAAGCATGGCTTGCTCTGGGGAATGGCCACATTCCCACACGGGAATGATAGATGTTTGTGGATGTCACTGGTGACAATGTCCAAATCTGGGCTAGGGCATGCCCCCCAGCCAAGAAACTAGGGTGCACACTTTTGTAATATAAATGCATTCACTGAGAACACAGACTCCACTTACTAAAATGTCCATGAAAAGCAGCCAAGTAAATCAAATCAATAGGGTTAAATTTGCAATTAGGATTCTCTCTTTCGGCAGAAAATTTTAGGATAGCCACAAATTGAGAAAAATTTGCTTTTTTTTCTTCTTTTTCTCAGAAGGCAATCAACCTTCTGGTCTGGCTATTCTTTACTTCTCCCTATGAAGTAAAATCTAAAAAGACACACACACGATATTTATGGAAGGACCTCCCAATGAATTAGGAAAAATTATTACTCAGAAGATCAAACAGAAACAAGACTGTCTACACTGTATGAATTAAACATACATGAATTAGGACACTGAGCCTTCCATTCTTTAGTAACAGAACTGATGCTGTCCTGAAAATGACATTAATGAATTAGACTGGTATATGAAAACCTTCTGCATCTGCTCTAGAGGTTGGAATGAGGATGTTAAATGAGGCAGCAGACAACAAGGACGTGCTGCTTAGGGAAGCTGAATATCACTTCTGTGCTTGTGGAGTTCTGCAGTTTGGATGAAGGTCACAGGTTATCTCCAGCTACATGAAAATGAGTGATAAATACACACTGTTGGTCTTAGACTGAAAGCAGTACTAGGCAAAGAGAGTCAAAATATGGAATATTACTCAAAATCATCCCCTGGTTTTCTAAAGATCATAATCTTCTATTAGAAGACAGTTTGTTACCTTCTCCTAATATTAAAGCTGTAATAGTAAAAGCACCTCAATCTTGTAGAAGTATCTAAGATACACAGAATAAGTAAGGTATATGGAGTGAGAGCACCCTAAAAACATCACAAGAGGAGTGACAATTTCTGGGATAGTAATGACATGAACGAGTATCTAAACGTTAAGTCTGAGTGAATAAGAGAATTTTTCAACTAATGGATCAGGGAAAATGTGAAAGGATGAGATATGTGATTAAAGATCATAGTGTATTCGGTTAACACAGGTGGAAAATATATGACTTTGATTCTGTACTACAACATATTTTAATTGATTTGTGTGTAGTTTTAGTTTTATACATGCACAATTTTTTAGAACACATCTTTAGACTGGGACAAACAATAAAGGAAATCCATTGTATGACTTTACATTGATCCCAACATCACTCACTGGAATATCTTAACATTTCCTGCACAGATTCCCATTCGTTAAGATGACAACCTTGAGAAGAAGGAAACCTATAACTGCCATTCAGAGAAGGTCTAAAATTTCAATTGCTGTTTGAACACAAAGGAGCTTTGACATGCTGTGGTTTATTGAAGCACTCCTGCAGTTATAGACACATCTTTAACCACCCTACCCTCTCCCTCTTCCTCCATCCACCACTGATTGATGCAACTGGAAGCTTCAGTAACTGCAGAGCAAAGTCCCGCTTACTTCCAGCTCTCCTGCCCCAGCAAATGCTCAGCTCTTCTGGGAAGATGGAGCTATGCCATAAGCACATTGCACCTGAAAGGAGATGAAACCTTCCCTTCAAAGACACATGTGACCAGGTTTTTGGAACTGCCTGATGTGGCCAGTTCTCATCTGTTTTCCATAAAGAAGGAAAAGAGCCCTGTATTCTCCTCTTCATGATAGTTCAAGTATGAATTCCAAAGAACAGAGATGCCAGGACTTGTCAGTGACATGACTAACAATTTTATGAGAACTGGCAAAACAGTTCATTTCTCCTACATCTTATTCTCAGAAACCTTGGAATTGTTTTGTCTGAAAGATTTGGGGGGAGGAAGGTGGACTTAATTCTCACAACTATATTAAATATTCAGTACATCTGATATTCTGTTGTCAACACGCAAAATATAGTTTAATTATGATAAGCCATACTGGAATCATTTACAATACATAAATGTGAAAAAACAGCATTAAATTATTTCTTGTTCCATGTGGAAAAATATACACCTTCCAACCCCCCAAGAAAGTAAGACAAGGCACAATAAATTCTGGTAATTCTCTTTCTTCTGACTTTTCAGTTCCATCACAGCTCTCAAAACTAAGATTTATGTGCTGTTTTGCATCTGTATCTGTTGTTGATTTTCCCCCCCTACAGGGATATAGGTGAATAAGTTTGGACAGGAAATGGTATCCCTCAAGCCAAACTGAAAGGTTTATAAAGTTGCTAAGAAAAGTTTGGGTCAGGGCCTAAATATCAATCATCTGCTCACTGTCTTTTTAAACGAGCTCAGGCATTTTCCCAACTGTTCCCAGCAGGTCTCTGCCACTATTTTAAACTAAGATTTCAGCCATTTTTTTTCCCCTGTGTTGACCTCACTAATTTTTCTTTCTCCCCCTCTTTACCTGCCAAAGGCATCCATCAGGATTTTGCCAAAGGCTATCTGCTTTTGAAGTTGAGAGGGATTCACTAATCGTGAGTGTCAAATCCACAGTAAATGCCATGGCCATATGGTATATGCTGCTTTTGGGAATTAGCTCAAAAGGCCTAGCTGTGAGAAGGCCGGCTGTATGTCAGGAGGGTTTTACTGCTAACTTTCATAACTCATGTCAGCTCTTTCAGTTTCTGTATGCATTGGCTTCAGGGAGTGCAACTGTTCCCTGAATTTATAAAAATGTTGTCAAGATCCCTTGATCTTGCTTCCTCTGTCTCTCTCGCACAAACACATCCAAACACATTTATATACACAGTGGAATAGCATGCACAGTGGCATGCAAATCTAGCAAAAGAGAAGCTTGTAAATAAATAGCATGTCATTCTGCTTACTCAATACATTTCTCTGGGTGTTAAACTCATGATAAACATATCATAAGCCCCGATGAAGGCTCTACAGCCTGTCCCATCACACCATCCTGAGTGTAACTCTGCAATGCATAGGAAGACATAAGTTTGAAAAACAGAGCAGAAATAGCTCCCCTAAGGGCAAGGGGCTGACATAGCTGAAACATAACTAACTGGAGAGCATTTGTTTTCACTAAAGAAGGAAGTGTCAGTGACACATCTCTGTGCCTGTGGAGGTGTACTGTACATGCAAAGCAAAAAGAAATCCACCTTCTTTAAAAAATTGGCCATTAATACATAAATATGTCTGTGTTGAAATCCCTCAGATGGTACCATTCTTAACAAGAACTACACACAAGACTAAGAAATTCTGCAGAGAATCACGCTTTTGTGATCCAAAGAGGCAAGGAGAAAGAAAACCACATATGAAGAGTTTAACATACCCACTTAGTGATAGAAAAAGAATTATTACAAAAATAAATGTCAGTCCCCTTGAAACACTTGAGTCAGCGCTCTCAACTTTCTCTGATGCTGTAGGAAGGTGTGAATGTCCTCCATGTGTCACATCATCCGCACCAGCCACACAGGAATGTCTCCAATGCACCTCAGAGCCTTTCAAGGACCACTCCCCTCTAATTTATGTATAGTCTGTTAACATCCTCTTGGAGCAAACAGAAATAATACTTTTAAAAGACATTTATACTTCAGAAACATGTGCCCCGACACAACAAAAAACCCAGATTTTAATACTGCCCCGAGGCAGAATTCATCCATCTTTAAGGCTTCTATTATGTATTTCCTGGTTAGTAATACAAAAAGAACTGCTGGCAGTATCACATCGAAACCAAAGTGCCAGAATCAGAAAAACTACTGAAAAGTTTACCTTTATAGGAAAGCTTCAGTCTTGGGATATTTTGTTTTGATGTTCTGTTGGGTGGAGTCGCGGGAGACAAGCACTCAAGGCATGATGTTCAGCAAGTCTCGATTTATTTTTCAAAACTACACTTACTTATAGTACCTTTAATTAGCTCATACATATTGCAAAAGTTGAGCTCCTCATTGGTGGGAGCTATTCCGTGGGATCTGCAAACACGGTGGTCTTATCTTTCTCTTCCATATGATTTCTGTCTTCTTTCTTATCTGAATGCACATTCTGTTATCTATGCAACTTCTTGCTCAAGGACTCAGTGTCTGCATCTTTTCTAAGCCTCCTGTGTTATCATGACCTTTGCTCTTTAGCCATTCTTCAGAAAGACTCTCAACACTTCCCCTGTTTTCTTTTTGCATGATCATAGTCATATTGACTGACTTCAAAATTAAATTTTTTATACATGACATTATACAGCTAAGCATAAGTAAACCAAGCAAAACAATTATTAGCAACAGCATTAAGGATTTAATCACACTTTTCATCCATCCTTCTAAGCCCATCCACTCTGTAAGTCCTTCTAATCCGAAAAATCCGGAGTCTTTTTTTATTTTTTGGGAGTGTTCAATCAAATTCTTAATTTCGGCGTGGATGGACTTAGAATGATCCTCAAGATCCATACAGCACATTCCTTCAAAGTCTTCACAGCCATGGCCGTGGGCTAAGAGTAGAAAATCTATAGCTGCTCTATTCTGAAGCAGGGCGTGTTGGACTGAACTCAGATCTTCTGCAAGTTCAGACAACACTCGGCTGGTACCGTTTGCCTGTTTAACTACCTAACATGCTAGTTTTTCTAAGTGACGATGGGCTCGTGCCGCAGCTGCACCAGGAACAAAAAGGGAGGTAAAAAGCACTTCTGATTTGCTCTATAGCGTGAGGTCATCCTGACATTCAGGTGTTATAGTTTCTGTTAAAGACCTCTGCCATTGTGTTCGGTGTGTAGCATTAGGATGGTGCTGTGGAAGTGCAAGACTCAGTTGGCCAAAGGTACAGGGCCCACCTACAGGCCTGGATGGAATACCTGACCAGGCACGATTCCCACAAATTAGGAAAAACCCTCTGGGTAACTTTCGAGGGAAAAACGTTCCAGGGGCTGCAAGAGATCGATTTCTCACGGTAATGTTGCACCATTCTAAATCCCACTGTGAAGCATTGCCAATAGGATAAATCAAGGTGGGGTTGGATTCATTCAGTCGACAGCCATTAAGGCTGCCCTCTTGGCATAAATTATGTGAACTATTAATATAAATACAGGCTGTAGCGTTAAGAGAATCAACTAGTTCTATCTCTTGTGGCTCAGGACCCACTGGGAGTTTATCATCCCAGCTATCATACTCTTGTAGGCCAGTGGTAATATTCATTGTGGATTTTAATGGTCTAATAATTTTGAACTGGTTCTGGGTCTCGATTACGAAGTTACGCCATGTATTATCTGTTAGTGGTACTCCAACTAAGCATGTCAAAAATGGGGTACTGGGTGTGGCTAGGGAGGCACAGAATGTTGTGGTGTTCAATTCACGTGCCAAGGAGACCCAGATATTATCTCTAGGGTCAAACACCTTAGGAGGGTAGGAAAGGGGGTGACCCATTACTGAGCCTGCGATTAGCAGCATGATGCTTAAACCGCCGGCGAACATGATCCCACTTTCTTGGGTCAACTTGCCACTGAATGGGGACCCCGATATTTGGTTGGCACGAGGATTGCAAAACTACAGAGTAGCTATCGGCTAAGATCTTTTTTGCTAAATGCTGTACTGACCACGCTAATTCTCTTAGCCGCAGATCTTCAAGATTTTCAACTAATTGCAAACTGTCAATGATATTTTTGCCTGTGAGTTGTACTAATGCTCCTTGAGCCGTCTCACGGTGCCAGTGAAAACTGCAAGACTGACACCAAAACCCTTCTGATAGATGTTGCTGGTGGACCCACCACTGTAAATTACAGCCTCCGCAAAGCAATCTTACCCACGCCTTATGATTGTTACAATTACATGCAAAGCAAGCAGATTGGCAAAAGCGCAAAAAGTGTCTCTGCAAGTGTGGGAGGAGATAACCCTCTATCTCCTGTTCAGAGTCCACAAGGAAGGTAATGCAAAACCGCTGCTCAGCTTCCTGCAGGATCTGTGAGATCTTCCTCTGTACCCTTCTTTTCTTCCTCTGTTGTGGGTTGCTCATCAGTGACAACAGGCTTAGTCCATTTGGCCGGAACCCATAGGGGACCTGTCGGAGTGGACACACATAAGTAACCTCTTCCCCAGTACAAGGTTTTTACAGGATCTTGCCAAGGTCCCGTCTTGGGGTCTTTGTAGTGCACCCAAGGCATGGGCGTCGGGGGTTGAGGATAGGTTCCAAGGTGATGGACTCTGCCTGATGCAGCAGGAGACAACGCTTCCGTGGGCGGGAGGTGAGATCAATAGTGAGTAAGGTCAGAGATCCAGTAGAGCCAGGACTTGGCTGACACCTAGGTGCATCACAAACAGGCGGAATGCTTGAAGCCAGATGTGGTAATGGTACTAGTTGTGCTAACTTTTGTCCTGCCGGGATCTTAACGGGAGGATAATCGGTATGTGCTAAAATAAAAATTTCTTTAGCAGAGTCAGCATCAACAAGACCAGTCTCTACTAGGAGTCCCATTGTAATTGCAGATGAACGACCTACAATAAGTTCTCCCATAGCTTGGCCATTAATATACACAGGTCCGATGACACCAGTGGGAATGCAATGGATTTCTGATGTTAGCAACTCGGTATCTACTGAGGCTGCCAGGTCCAGGCCGAGACTTCCGCTTGTCGCTGGGCGGGGACAGGTAGAGGTGCTGGAGCGGTTACTTGTGTCGTCGCGCGGCCGCTGTTCGCGCTGGGTCGGGGGTTTCCCTGTTTCTTGTTGCTATTACGGCATGCGTTCGAGTTGTGCGTATTGGATTGACACTTGTTGCACCAAATTCCTGCGGCTGTACATTCGCGACGAATATGACCGAGTGTCCCACAGCGATAACACTTCATGCGGCCACCTGGAGCTGGGCGGGGACGTGCTGCTGCCGCTTGGAGAGGAGCAAGGGCTGCCATTACCTGATTTTGAGAGCTAATAGCCTGTTCTTTAAGCCCTTCACCTAATTTTGCTAAGGCTTGTGCTAAGAACAGCTGAGAGCCAGTGGGCATGGTAGCAGCCTTTTCTAGGAGCTGCTGGACAGTCCAATCCCCTGGGGTGGAAGTAATGAGGGCACGGGTGGCTTGATTGCCATTTTGTAAAAGGCATTGCTTAAGTAACGGGTCATGCATATGCTCTTGAACCCCAGCTTTTGAGATGGCTTCCATAACTTTGTCAACAAAAGAGCCTAAAGATTCCTCTCTGCCTTGCTTAATGTTCATATACATAGGGATCCCACCCGGGGCTCGGACTTTATCCATAGCTTTCTTAGCAACTGCTATAGCTTCCCGCAATTTAGCAGGGCCTAGTGCAGCCTGAGCCTCAACCCTCATATGTTGACCCTGTCCTAGTAGTTCATCTACAGTGATATCTGCTAACGGATCTCCCTGGGGTCTAGCGAGATCTGCACTAACAGCTGCCTCCTCCCTCCAGCGAGCCTCAAAAAGCAGTCGCTGATGCGGGGTATACATGAGCTTAGTAATGCCTTTAATGTCAGCAGGAAGAAGGGTAAAAGCGTTAAAAATATAATCAAGCATCTGTTTAACTGGTTCACTGGTGACACCGTAATTCCCCACCGTTGCTCGTAGCTGAGCTAACAGCTTCCAGTCGAGGTTAGTAACTTGCGCAATATTGCCTCCCTGTGGATTAGGAACAAACAGAACAGGGAAAGCCAAGCTTTCCTGGGCAGCCGCTAGCATCTCTGCATCGCCTTTATGCAAACCGTCACGAGCGAGAGCTGCCCACAGCTCTCTATGACCCTTGGCCATGGCCTCCGCGAGGTCAGAATCCGCCCCAGGGACAGGCTCATGGCTTAGGAAAGGGTTTTGCGAACGAGAGCGATCCGGAGGAACAGACGGCTGCGGCGGCGGCGGCTGCTGCGGCTGCCGCGGCTGCTGCGAGGGGGACGGGGGCGGGGACTGCAGGGGAGGATCAGGGGGCGCAGAGGGTGAGTGTGAAGCCGGGCCGGAGGCAAATGCCTCAGGCGGAACCTCGACTGTAGCAAAGGTGGGGGGGTTAGGGGCAGCGGAGTAAAGGGAAGCAGCAGAATCGTAATTACGGTTTTTATCATGGACTGCCTTAATTTTTTCTGCTGCCCTTTACTCTGCTTGTACCATTAAAAGTTCATTATAAACAACTCTCCATAGTTTAGCTATCTTTTTAGCTGGCTTATCGTCATCTAAGACAAGATCCCAAAGTTTGTCACTATACGCGCGCCACTGACTTAATTCATGAATGGAGTGGGGGTCAGCGAAAAAACCGTAAGAGCGCGCATGCGTTAAAAGAGCGGGGAGGTCTTTATCAAGATCAATCCCTTTAAAATTACGCTTAAGCAAAAAAGCCTTGAAAAGTTCC
The DNA here is from genome assembly GCF_965178545.1 of Coloeus monedula. Lineage (NCBI taxonomy): Eukaryota > Metazoa > Chordata > Aves > Passeriformes > Corvidae > Coloeus > Coloeus monedula. The sequence goes on along the minus strand of NW_028120695.1, from coordinate 61,798 downwards.
TGTGCTGCTTGCCTTTCTATACTTACGTCGGTACCGTTGCTAGCCCCTCCAGGCTTCGGCAGCACGTATCGGCGAGCCCGCCTGTGCGGTCGCTCGGGCGCGGAGGAAATCGTTGCAGTATACGAGACCTCTTTCGCCGTCCGTCTAGCTGCGGGACCCGACCCCAACGCAACTCCCCCATCGCATAAGGCTAGGGCAACTTCTCCTGTTCGGGTGCCAGATGTTGGGTGGAGTCGCGGGAGACAAGCACTCAAGGCATGATGTTCAGCAAGTCTCGATTTATTTTTCAAAACTACACTTACTTATAGTACCTTTAATTAGCTCATACATATTGCAAAAGTTGAGCTCCTCATTGGTGGGAGCTATTCCGTGGGATCTGCAAACACGGTGGTCTTATCTTTCTCTTCCATATGGTTTCTGTCTTCTTTCTTATCTGAATGCACATTCTGTTATCTATGCAACTTCTTGCTCAAGGACTCAGTGTCTGCATCTTTTCTAAGCCTCCTGTGTTATCATGACCTTTGCTCTTTAGCCATTCTTCAGAAAGACTCTCAACAACGTTCCAGTGACTGGAAGGAACAGCATCGCTAAAGACAGCAGGCTGCAGGCATGTGGCACTTGCAAAGCTCTCATTCTGCTCTCCTCTTCTGTATCTTCTTTTGTACTATGGTGAAATATCTCCCCACTTTTCAAACAATCCAAGTTTTATCTGGAAGAAAAAAAGAAAACATCTGTAGATCTGCTTTACTGCATAAGCAACAATTCTGTAAGCAAGCCAGACCTATTTCTAAAGAGCACCTCAGTTAATTTCTTTGCTACGAAAGTATTTTTCCTCTAGTACAAGTAAATATGTTTTGTTTCTTTAATACTAAATTTACACATTTTGACATTGGAAAAATATGTAAACTTTTCAGACACCAATGTCTAGCCTAGCTAACGTTTAAGCACAAATTAAATTAATGCAGTATCCATAAAAAGAACATTTGACATTCAAAAGTGACCATGCAACTTGATAGTTAATACCAGTCCATTGGATATCTTACATGTTTTATAACTCTTTTTGTCTCAGTACAACAGCTATTGTGTGTTTATGCTATGACTAGAATGAACTGTAATGTCTCAGATGCCATGGGGGTACAAGCTGAGTTAACAGTGAGTACTTACCCATCAAAAACTAAACTAAGAAAACTGGAAAGAGCAAGCAGTTGTGTTTAGTTTTAATAGAGAAAAAAGTCAAAGCGGATGATGGATTTAAAAGTGCTTTCAGTATGATATTTCCAGCAGAACAACTGCCTCAACTCATCCACCAAAATGTCCCATAAACTTTAATGAGTGTTTCAGGCTGGGGTCAATAGGCTGATATGGGATTTTGTTAGCACAGTGTGCAACTAAGCCAGCTTTGCAACACTTTTCACTTAGTAAGAATCATTCATATTCCATAAATCTTGAAGTGTTTTACAACTGAAAGCAATTATCACTGCCCTTATTTTCCCTATGCAAAAACGGAACCATAAAGCTGCAGTGAACCTATTTCCTCAAGGTCACACAGCAAGCACAGTAGTTGAAAAGAAAACAGCAACAGCAGTCCTGCTGTCCTTTGTACCCAGCTATCAAGGATCCCTTTTGCCCAATAACTCGACTTTTGCACATGAAATCATTTGAAATGGCATCTTGAGTTCTGAAGGCAAAACTTCATGGTTAATAAATCACAGAGATCAGAGTATGAAAATATTTGTGAGACCAGATCCTTCCCCCTGCAAGTGCCTGATGCTAGAGGTCAAGGGAGATGGCTGGTGAAATGACAAATGTCAGTGTTTGAGTAATGCTGTAAAACCAAGGAGTAAGGAAATGTTATGGTTAGTCAAGAGATTAATGGCTCATGATGTGCCATGAAAATTCTTTTCTGAAAGGTACTGGAGCTGCCTGATTAAAAGAGCAATCCTAGTGCCCACATCAGCCAGCACTTGCACAGACACCAAAGGAGAGGTTCCTTGCAAGTCCATGAGAGATGCAGCACAGCTTGTGGCCCCTGAGCCTTTCCACTGGTCTGTTATTTGAACTCCTGCAGCACTGGGTCTTGCAATTCTGTGAGCTACAGCAGCACCCAGAACCAATTCGGCACCTCCTGATACAGGCAGTTCATCCTTCCTGGCATGAAAGGATGGAAACAGAATCCCTTCCGTTCTCTCTGACACAGGAAATCTTTCTCAGATGAAACTTGGGCTTTCTGAGCCTCCAGACTTTCGCTCAATAGCAAAAGACAAGGAAGTGTGCAAGAAGAGCATGATGGTGAAAAAGAGGGAAACAATTCGTAAAATCCCCAAAGCATAATTCCTATTGCAGAACACTAAGCTTCTTCCTTCTCAGTCCCCTCTTCAATACTCATATTCAGTGTCTGAATGCACTACTCTTGGCCAAGTGTGAGTACATGTTCACGAAATGACATGGAGAGAAAACAGACAAACATGAAATGCCTGTTTCATCTTTCTCTTCCCTTTATTACAGTATCAGATCCTAAGAGAACACCCTTACTTCTTCTGTGCCAACACATCTATCTGAGGGTGGACCACGAAGGACTAAAGTGGATTAGACTATCCCAGGGTTAAATCGCCTTGAAGAAATGTATTTAGAGGTGAAAAAGGGGAAAAGAAGGAGAGGGGACGAGGGGGAAGAATATATGAAGATGAGACACCAGCCCTGTTCATCTTCAGCAGGATGATAGTGACAAACCATACTTCAAAAAGAAGCAATTAAGAGGGAGCCAGTCTCACTGCAAGTATGTTGAGAAGTCACGGCCCGAAGGTCTGGGCCTCAGCCAACAGGGAACTCACCAAAGGATATGGGGCTCATTTTCTTGAGGCAAATTACTGTGAAGAATCAGGACTAAATTTGACTAAAAAAACAGTTGCATCAATGCACTGTCATTTGCTGAATTGATTGAGAATCAGCACCAAACTCGGCCCTTCGGCCATAGCTCACAACCTCACTTTTTCATGTAGGCTTTTTTTGCTAATGGGAACCTTCCTTTTTTCTTGGTTGGGTTTTTTTTCCCCTTTCCCCTTTTATTTGAATAATGTCTGTGAAAAACCATTTGCTTTCACGAGGCGGTTAGTTTACACTGGAGGCAGCAGCTCTGTGAGCTCGAGCCAACCCTGTCCTGTCTTTAGATTCATTGCAATCTGGCCACATTGTCACATATATTTTTAGTTTATGATGATCCTCTAATACAATTCCAGCTTCCACACAGAGTCCTTCCAACAGTCTAGCTCAGGTTAATGAACTTCAGGCCACTTCTCTTCTGCAGGAATTTCGAGGCCCAGGGGGTGGCTGTGCCCAAGAGATTTGCCAAAATCCGCTACGATTTCACCGCGCGAAACGCCAATGAGCTCTCGGTGCTGAAGGATGAAATCCTGGAGGTACGTGACCGTTCCTGGAAAAGGTGTGTCCCCCAGGGGCAGGAGAGAGCTCGGGATAGCAACAAGCACCAACTCCATTTTCCCTGGTGGTATCTCAGCAGTGACACAAAGCTTTGCTCAAACCCAAAGCTGGAGCAGGCTGCCTGTGCTGTGTTGTGTCATTTCCTCAGCTCAAAGACATCGGTCCCATTTTAACCACAGTGAGGAGGGAGGACAACAACTCGCTCTAGAGCCCTGCTCATCCCCCGCTGGGTCGGTTCCTTATCACCACTTCCTCCTCCACGAGGATTTGTTTTCTCTGAAAAGCACCTTTCTCATAACCTTTCTCTTACTGCAGCACTGTTGGCAGCTGGACAAGGTGGGACGTGACTTGGGCTGACACTGATCTGTGACCTGAGGAAAAGGTTTCTCTGCAAAATGTGGCTTTTTATTTATTTAATTATTTATTTTAATGCAAAAAGACATCAGAAACTCAGTCATTAGGAAAAAAAGGTCTGGAGAAACAGGGACATTATGTAGGAACTATGAGTTCTTCAGCACGCAGAGGTGCTCTCCTGTTCATCCTTACGATAAATTCTGATGCTTTCCAGGAAAAGTTTCAGTCCTGGATTGCATCTGAGAGCAACAGATCTGATTAGAGCTCCTGGCCTCAGTGATGTCCTTCTGGCAACTTCACCTTTCGGATGGTTCGGCCCCGCTATATCCTGGTTGTTTATGCCTGAAATCCCATTTTCCCACAGCAGATTTATTTTTGTCCCTCTCTCAGGTGTTGGAAGATAATAAGCAGTGGTGGAAGTTGCTCAACCGGAGTGGGCAGGCCGGTTATGTTCCATACAATATCCTGGATGTGGTGAAACTGGAAGAGCTCAAACAGGTCTGTAGTCAGGTAATACCTGACTGGTATCAGCTGCAGGGCACAATCTGCCTCTGGGAATAATGTTGGCATTAGACCTCCCTGATTTCTTAGGATACTATGCACCAATCAGGACAGACCTTCAGAAGTAGACAAAGCCAGGAGATTCCTGAGTCTCCTATGATAAAATTCACATTTTGCTACGATCGTCTTCCCAAATAAGGCCTATCCTTCCTATTTGTGCACCAGCCTCCTGCTTTCCATATTTTTCCACATCAAGATTTTTCTTGGGGGTTAAATTAAAGATGGACACTTCCCTCAGCCAGTTCAGTTCAGCACCAGGAACACGTTACTGGAGTGGAGGCAGATGGAAACACCATCTAAGTGAGAATTAACTGAATACTGCAACTTGCACTGCAGAAATGTGGAGCTGGAGTGTTCTAAACACCCTAGGGAAGCATGGAATTGCTTCCCCATTTTGGTATTGCAGCGTTTGGGCAAAGCCTAAGGCGGCCCAGCAGGCTTCTGGATAAATCCCTGCTAGTTTAATCAAAACGTCAAAAAACTTTCCAGTCCGCTCCAGGCCCTTGGCAGTGGTCCCGCTTCACATCCCAGCTACGGAGCAGTGAGGCTCTGCCTTCCAATGAGATCGAACACGTTTGGCACAACTAGGAATTCCCTTGCGCAAACTTCAGACTTTGCTTTGGGTTCTTCATTCCCAGAAATTAACTTCTTCCATGCAGCTCCACCTGAGGTCTCCCCAGCCCCACATCAGCACAAGGAGAACACGGCAGTTTGTCCCTCCGTGGGTGTGAGGCAGAAAGCTTAAGAAAATTAAAAACGACCAAAAAAAATTCTTACTTTTCTTTCCCTTTCTAACCAGTCTAACCAGAGGTACAAAGGAGACCTGAGCCCCAGGGGCTATGGCCCATCCAGCCCAACCCACAAGCTGCCTGCCAGCTACGCCGGGGATAAGTGGGGCAGTGAGATGTTGTCGCGCCACTCTGCACAGGACGCCAAAGAACGCACGTGTGTGTCCCACTCTGGGCTCCCCTGGGTTTGGGCGCTCGGGGGACCAGACCTGCCCAAGGGGCTCCCCTGCACCTTTTACTGATCACAGCAATGGAGCAGCACTGTGTCTGGAGGCCATTCCAGGCAGGACAAGAGCCAAGAGAGCAGCCCTGGGGCTTGTGACACCGCCGGGGCTCTCGGGCGGCCCGGGCCGAGCAGGGCAATAAGTGATCACCCCATGCCTCCTTCCTCCAGTTCTAACTTCCTCCTCCTCCTCCCAAGGAGAGAGTTTCCTTTCTCTTCCAAAATGTTTAAGTGTGTCTAAGGAACAGCTCAGGTCAATCCCTTTCTCTCACTTCCTTTTGCTCATCTCCCGGCACACACACAGTGCCCGCCTGGCCGCTTCCTTCATGTGGTTCCACAGAATTCCCGGCCAAACAGGAGATCCGCATCACTCCCTCACCCTGCACATGCTGTGGGGCTCACAGAGCAGGAGAGAGATCAGGGGCCCTGCTCACCTCACCCCTTATCCCACCCTGTCCACTCCTGGAAGCAGGAGCCCTTCTGGGACGACAGGAAGCCCCACAATACAAGGACACAAATCTGTTCGTATCACTGAGTTATTCTCCACAGTCTTCAGGAGTTTCATGGGGAAAGCGATACTGGATGAAGAGTCACTGGAGTTTTCACAGAAGCACAGGATGCCCTGGGCTGGAAGGGACCTTCAAGCTCATCCCATCATGAGTGTGTTGCTCATTCCCAGTTTGTGCTTCCTGCCGCTTCCGTTCTGTTGCGGAGCAAAACCTGGAGCTCTGCGATCAGCAAATTAGTGACTAGAAGCAGCAGAGAGGACTGAAAAGGTCTCAATTCCAAACCTCCAATTGTAGATTCTCACAGAACTGTGCTTCCACATCAGGCAACAGCCAAGGGGTGATGGGAGCAAAATAAATGGCAACACAGGGGCACAGGAAAATGGGAATCACTTTTCTGGGCTGAATTTAAATAAGAATGTTGAGCCACATCCCCATTTGCCTTACAGTTTCCCCACAAACATTTAATGGCATTTTTGACTGAAGACTTGCTTTCATTCCCTACTTGTTTCTACAGAACTTATTCACCAAACGGATGAGCTGAACAACGAGCTGCTAAAGAAGATCACAAACAATAAAATTCAGCCTCCCCACAGGAATTTCAAAGTGGAAAAGCCTCAGCAAGTTTTCGTGCCCCTCACCTTTGAATCCAGCACTGAAGAAGTCAAAGCCTGGCTGGAGGCCAAGTCATTCAGCAAAGAGTAAGATTTGCCCTATTGCCACGTGCAATGCTCGTCCTTCCCTGGAGAAGGAGCGGGGGAGGCCACCGGCACCATCTCACCTGGGACAAGCCACTTGGATTTACTTACAGAGCCTGTGTTGCAAATTAGATTTCAACCCTGTTCAATCCAGGCTCTATAACCAGAATGTTCAGAGCCCAAAGTCACTCCCTTTCTCTGGTATAAATATTTTCTTGGAGATAAACAGTTAACTAACTAAATCCAAGGCCTGAAATGCTACTGGAATTGCAGCTGCCACCTTGGAACAGCCCCAGGGCCCCGTGATATGGTCCCACTGCAGCTCCTGGCCTCCCATCTCCAACTCCTCACCTCTGGCACGAGGCCACGTGCAGCACAATCGTCACCTCCCTACTTTGTGTCTCCCCAGGACCGTGGAACACCTGGGCATCCTCACTGGAGCTCAGCTCTTCTCCCTCAACAGAGAGGAGCTGAAGAAGGTGTGCGGTGATGAGGGAAATAGAGTCTACAGCAAGATCACAGTGGAGAAAAACCAGCTGGAGGTAAGCATTTTTCTGGATAATTCCTGCTGGAATGGGGGCTGTACCAGCAGCGTCAGATAGCTCATTAAACAGGCATTTTAAAAAATACAATTGTGGGGAAAAAAAATGCAACCAAACCTACACCAGCAATAAAACACACGTAAAAATTCCGAAGTGTCTTTTGAGCAAATCTGTAAGATCCCCCTGTTTCCACTAATTAATCTGCTTTTTACTGATATCACTTATCTCTGTGAAACTAGCTCTACTTTTACAGCATTAATTAAATACTGTCACTTAACTGCAGCTTGAAGTTCAAATCCAAACTGCCTGTTTTGTTTCCATTCCAGAAAAGCAGAGGGGAGTCGGAGCTCCAAGAAATCACGAAGCGCCGCCAGGAAAGGATTGATTCTGCAAATTAAAGTCTCTCTGCTTTATTTCAGCTCTTAGCCCTAAGTAGTGCAGAAAAAAAGGGAATGAAAGCAATGATTCCTGGCCCAGGCCAGATGCAGCAGAGCTCCCCTTGGGGTCCAGCTGCCATCAGAGTGACAATTCCTTGAACACTGTTGGGAAGGGTTGACAATAAGACCATGTCCCACTGGGAAAGGTGTTTTAATTTTGCATGAAGTATTTTTTTTATAACTATATATTTTATACTGAAATTTTCCGTGCATGCGATCAGAGCAGGATTCACACGGGGCTGGATGTACAAGGGCTGGCTTCAAGCAAAAAAAGACCCCCAAAGCTTTTCTCCGAGGGCTGTCCCCTGCTCCCCACTCTCCCCTGGCAGAGCAGGCGTGGCACACAGCACAAGAGAGGCCAGCCTCAAGGCTTGGAGCCTGGACCAGAGGAATAAGGCTTTAGAACCCTGCAATGGTTTGGGTTTAAGGAAAGGACATTAAAGCTCATCCCATTCCACCCCCCTGCCATGGGCAGGAATGCCTGTCACAAGCCCAAGTTGTTCCAAATCTTGTCCAACCTGGCCTCGGACACTTCCAGGAATGGTGAGTCATGACCTCTCTGGGCAACCTAACCCTTTCTATTTCCATTTCCATTTCCTCCTCAGTGCAGGTGTCCCCTGCAGCCCACGAGCACAGGGCCGGTGACAACTGCCTGTCCTTGTCCTGTCCCCCTGTGCCCCCTCGTTGGACAAGGCTAGAATGGCAACACACATTCCCAAAGTCTGGCTGCTTCCTTAAATCCATGGACCAGCTAGTGCTATCTCTGAACAGCTGAAATGAGCTTTCAGTGCCTAGAAATGAGCAGGAGTGACAAACAAAGGGATTTGAATCTGGAAATAGGTGAGTTCCACCCGCCCACCGCTGCTGATGCAGAGGCCGGGGCTCGGGGCAGCTGTGCAGCCCTTCCCTGGGGCACGGATCCTGCACTGGAATGTTGTGGTGGTGTTGCCAAACCGGGCCTCAAACCAGGAGAAGATAAGCCCTGACCGTTTGCTCCCGACCCAGGCACACCCACAGCCCTTCCCAGGGTGTTGGTCACTTGTCCCCATCTTCACATTTTCACTGCAAAAAGTCAGCTGAAATGATTCCCAAATAGCTGAAACCCCAAAGCACACTGGGAAAGGCAGGTTTAACACAAATTAAATGGCCACAAGAAAAAAACCCCTCTAATTTAGCACAGGGTGTTGCTCTTTACTTCCCGTTTTCCTTCATAAAGTTATGTGCATTTGTATATAGCAATCTGTAAATAGGGGTGAGGAAAATCCCTCTCCCTAGAAGCAGAATTAAGTGATTATGCTTCCAAAATTTACTCACCATTTCAAAACTCAAGCAAGCAGCGTAGTTCCTGTCCACAGCAAGTTTGGCACATTGCATTTCTAGCTCTGTTTGACTGACAGACCAATCTGATTGCAAAGCAGTGAAGCACACAGAGCTCCAGAGCTGCCCACAGCCCAGGGACAGCTGGGTTTTCTCTCTCAGCACATGCTGAGTCTTGGTCCAAATTTGTGCCTGTCATTGCACATTTAATGGAAAAAGCTTTAAAACAGCATCTGGGGAGCTCACGTCTAAAACTGAGAACACCAGTGCACCTTAGTTTTGGCTTCATTCTTAAGCGTCTCCAATGGATAATCTGTTTTCTTCATTTGAAACAGGACACTGCTCTCACCAGCAGAATTAGGGTGCAGGCAGGGGAGGATCCTGGGTTTAGTCACAGCCCTGCTAGGATCTGAGAAGGGCACTCACCTTGTCAGGGAGGGATGAAGAGGACAATCCTCCTGAGAAGCCCTGGCTCCGGATTAGGGTGGAGATGGGAGGCAGGATGGCAAGCACGGGAGGCGAAAAAGTTTCTAAAATGAAAATAAAAACGAATGTTGAGCTAGGAAACACACCATCTTCTAGTCCTGGGGTGTAGAGGAAAGCAAATCACAGGGAATTACAGTTATCTGGGATTTTAACAGGAGTGTACATGACAGCTCTGTAAAGCCGGGAGCCACAGGAGCACTTCCTAAAACAAATAGCTCAGTAGACCTTATTGCAGAGGCCACTTTTACAAATTTCCACGCGACTGAGCTGTGCATCTGTTCTGTTTGTACTGCCTGCAGACACTGCTATAAAGTACTGTACATTGATGTAACTGAGCGAAGGAGACAATGATATATATAACCATGCACTGTACAAGATTTATTAAAATAGTCAAGTTATAACTCCATCTCCGTCTCTTTCACTGGGTTTTCATAATGGTTTGTCACTGAGAGTCTCAGAAACTCAGCAGAATGTCTGAAACCACACATTTCCTTTTGGGTTTGGGGACTGACATTCAACAGGAAGGATGTTACGGCCTGGATAGCTGTGTCTTAAGAATAGGGGCAAAGCATGAGAAGGCTGCACAAAAGCACATTCTTGCCTCTCTGGAAGGGGAACGACTGTGGCAGCTGTCCCAAGTGGAACCATACAGAAAGAGGGAACAGCATAACCCCATGACTAGGAGCCTGTTACACGGATTCTCCAACATTTCCAGCCAAGAGCCATCCTGTTTCCAGAAGCAAAAGTTTGTCTTCTCTTTTCCTTAACAATTAAATTACCCAGCTGAAATAACTGGTAATTCCTTCTGTAGATGTTTTGGAGAGTACAATTTCCAAGTGGGCCCACACTAACAAGATCACCTCTTTTACAGCCTAAATAAAGTTCAGGCGAACCACGAGCCCAAAACACCTGCCTTACTGGGCCGAGGGCTCTCTCAGCGCCTGGAGCTGCACTCGATAAGCCATTTCGAACCTTGCCACAACGGCGGGGAAGGGAGCCCAGAGCGCTCAGCTCCTGCAGCGGGGCACCACCGACGCGGCCCCGAGCCTTCCCTCACGGCCGCCTCCCTCAGGGGCTGCCCGCCGCCACCTTGCGGCACCGGCCGCGCCCGGGCCCCGCGCGGCCACGAGGGACGGGTGGCTCAGGGGCGGGTCGGGCGCCGTACCGGCCGCGGGGAAGACTGCCGGGGGTTCTGGCGACACGGAGACTCCGGGGACAGGAGGTTCCGGGCCCGAGAGATCTCGGGGCCAGGAGACTCCCCCGATACGCTCCGTCGGGGACGATGGCGGCGTCACGGTCGCCAAGGCGAACCCCCGCCCGGCCCTCACGAACCAGCCAATCAGAATCGCTCTCCCTCCCGCTGCCCCGCCTCGGCTCCTCCCGGCCTCGTCCGTCTCCTGTCCGCGCTCCTGATTGGCCGCTGCCGCCCAGCCAGGCTGGGATTGGCGGCGGGCGGCGGGAGCGCGCGGGCCGGTGCCCTTCGGGCACGTACCGTCCCTCCTGGGCGCGCGAGTCCCCCGGAGCCGCGGACGTGTCGGTGTCCCCCGTGAAGCGGCAGAAGGTGGAGTCGGCGCTGGACCAGCTCAAGCACCACACCACGGTGGTGGCCGACACCGGGGACTTCAACGGTGAGAAGCGGCATGAGGGGATCCTGTCTCCGCAGCTTCTGCTTAGCCCCCTCTCCCGCCCCTCTTCACGGAGAGTGGGCGAGCCCGGCCGAAGGGGCGCGCGCTGCGGGGACCGACCCACCCTGGGGCCGGAGGGGGGGCGAGCGGGACGGCGCTGGGTCTCCATCCCAGGGCAGACCCCGCCGTGATTTCTCCCAGTTTGCCCTCGAGTGTGCCCTGACCACTCCGTCCAGCTCTGCGTGCTGTCAAGGAGAAGTGCCAGACTGAAGCCAGGCTCTGCTGTTCTAATTAATTTTGGGTTTTCTTCCAGTGGGCTGTCTAGATCTGGGACTTGTTTGGGGTTTTTCAGACTCACGCTTGGACGGGGCTTGGAGCAGCCTGGCCCAGTGGAAGCGAGTGGAACTGGATGAGCTTCAAGACTCCTTCCAACCCAAACCATTCCAGGATTCCATGATATGCTTAAAAACTGATTTGGGGTTGGAGAGAAAGAAGGGAAATGATGCTTTTTATTTGTTTCACTTGAGCTGTACATTGATCTTTTCCCTTTTTGCATTTCCAGGATGCAGAAAGTGAGAAGGAACTTGAGGAGATGTGCTCGGTCCAAGAGAAATAATTTTGAAAAAACTCATCTCACTGGATACTGCAGCAACAGTAAAATCCCAAATGGATTTCATGATCCTGACAATTCTGAGTGCACTTCAGGGATAAGGCACAAGATCTTACAGAAAAACAGACGCAGCAGCACACATCCAGGAAAACATCTTGGAATTAATGGAATAAAATCATGGTTTATTTTCCTGCATCTGTTTGATTTTAGGATCCCTAAAAATGTTACATTCCTAGCATCAGGGGTCAGGGAGTAATTTAGAGGTTTTGGTTATATGTAGGGCAGATATTTATGCCTTACATAACTCTGTAATATAAATATGTATTATATATTAGGGCATATAGCTATCTATTTATCTATAACCTATTTTTTATGTGTGCCCAGATATAGTTTATATCAGACACTGTGCCTGTCTGAAGGCCTTGCTACTGCGCTCCTAACTCATTCCTGAGGAAAACATCAGGCAAAAGTTGTTAGGTTTAACTGGTTCCTCTTTTCCTTAATAATTATTTTACTCAGTTGGAATAACTGAGAACAGCTGTTAGAGATGTGCAGTTCCCAGGGGGACCAAGGCACTTTTTTGCACAACGCAGAGTGGCGTTTAAGGTATTCAGTAGTCAGAGAAGTGAGGATTAGGATTTTGAATGCTCTTGGGCAACAAGGCTGGCCAGAGATCCCTCCTAACTCACTGTGGGACAGCAAAAACCCCACAGCCAAGGGTAACCAGGGATTGTGGGGATGGAGAATTTAATGGCATCAGGTGGCAGCAGTGCCAGTTCAACTGATAAAAAAGTAAATCCACGACTGCTCTAGAGGAGTATTGTTCCTGGACGTGTGTAAATACAGGGACACCTCTTTACTCTCAACTGAGGGAGGTTTGTGGTTGTGGTGCCAGTTTACCCTTGAGAGTTCCAGGCTTTAGTTCAGCTCCCCTAGCCGGGCCTGATGTGCGGCAGTGGCGCGAGGGCCGGAGCCGTTCGCTGGCTCTGGGAACGCAGATGCCATCATGGCCCAGTGGGGGGGGGGGGGGGAGCTTAGGCTGTGGTGGCAACCTTGGAAAGGGATCAGATGGCTCCTGGAACTGCCCAGAGTGCAGGAAGGGAGGGGGAACTGAACTGCTCCCACAGACCCCTGCTGGGCTATGGTTCTGGGCCAGGCCCATCAGAAAAGTGGCAGCATCAGTGGCACCTCAGTTGTTACTGTCCTTGGAGCTCTCAGGATCAGGATGAAATCATGTTCATGCACTACTGGGAAAGCAGGGAGCAGGATCAGTGCTGTAACTCTCTACACTCTCTCTCCAGGAGTGCCTTGGGTCATGGCAATTTAATGTGTGGAATAGTTTCCTGTGTCTGCCTGGGCAGCTGCAGTTATTGCACAAGCATTCAGGGCTGACAGTTCCCTGCAGGGAGAGCTCAGCACATGTGCCCAGAGGCAATCCCAGCATCTGCAAGAAAGAAAGAAGCAGCAAAAGGTGATTGCTTCTCTTTCAAAGTTATTTCAAGTGCTCACACCCAAACCCACCTTTGCTCTTGATTCTGGCCAGGTGCATCATGAGCACTAGGCACAGGTCATGTCATCCATGCTGGTGTGAGTGATGCTTTCTGGGGGAAAGCAGCTGATCTCCAAAGTTCCCTTCCTGCCCTGTGCCTGATCTGCACAGGAGAAAACCTCTTCCAGGAAGGGATTGTGCTTCCTCTAATCCCATTTGCCCAGTCTGTTCCATGGGGATATTGCCAGCCTGGGGCAGCAGAGGCACACGCAGCTCTCAGCACTCTCTGCTCCAAGCACAGCTCTGGGCTCCTTTGCACACTGCCTCTGCCATGGGGGTTTTCTCCAGGAGAAGCCAAGGAATTGCTCATGGAAGGGTGCAGATTAAGTTATCCCAAAGGGAAGCAAAGAATAAATATCTCATTTTTCCATCAAAATGCTCATGCTCTTTCCTACAGATTATTTCAAGTTTTTCCCACAAGCTTTGCCCTACCCATCATCCCATTTTTACCCCAAAAAGTAATTTTCTCTGTCCTCCAGAATGTCTCAGTGTCTATCCCCAAAATTTTCACTGTGTCTCTGCAAGTGACTACCTCAGTTTACCTCATGCTGTTCATTCTCTTCCCTGGGGATTGCTTCAGATTTTCCCTCCAAGCTGTCCCTGTCTGTGCACTTCTGATTTCTTCTTTTTTTCAAGAAAGTATTCATTCACTACTCTGGAGATTAGCTCCAGTTTTACCCCCCCAAAATTGCCCTAACATTCACTAGTCATTGCCTGATTTTTACCTCACTATGTTCATTCTCTCCCCCTAGAGATAACCTCAGGTTTTACCCCCAGTATTTTCCCTACCTGCCCACTAACTATTTACTCTTTTTGACCTATAAATATTCTCTTTCTATCCTGGAGATTTCATCAAGTTTTACCCTGAAATATTTCACTATCTTTCCAGTACTGTCTCACTTTACCTCAGGATGTACGCTCTCCCTGCCACACATCACCCCAGCTTTCACCTCCAAAATTATTGCTACTTGTCCACTACTTATTACCTGATATTCACCTCAGTATGTCCATTCTCTGCCCAACAGGTCATTTTAATTTCTACCCCCCAAAACTTTGCCAACCTGTCACCTAGTGACTGCCTCAGTTTACCTCAAAAATGTTGTCTCCCCTAGAGATTACCTCAGACTTGACCCCCACATTTTTTCCCTGTCTGCAAGTTACTACCTCCATTTAACTTCAGTATGTTCATTCTCTGGACTACAGACTCAAGTTTACTCTCAATCTCCCTGCCTCTCCAACACTGATTACTTCCTTTTTACCTCAAAAGATTGATTTATTTTCTACCATGGAGGTTACATCAAGTTTCACCCCCAGAATTTACTAATACTTCCACAACTGATTCACTCAGTTTACCTCAAAAAGTGTTCATTCCCTCACCTAGAGGTGACCTTGTATTTTACCCCCAAAGGTTTCCCTACCTGTGCACAACTGATTGCTATAGTTTACTTCAAAATCTTCATGCTCTCCATTACAGGTCACCTCAAGTTCACTTCAAAAGTTTTCCCTAACATTTCCATTAGTGATTATCTCAATTTTTACCTCCAATAAGTCATTCTCTACCTACAGACACTGGATAGTAAATCATACAAAGATCTAAAACACTGCACAAGAAACAGCAGAAAGTTTTCCATGAATAACACAAGTTCCTTTTTTCCCCTCCTCCGCCTAGGACTGCTACCAGGAGACAGGAGAGCTGCTATCAACACTCAAACCTCCCAAGCATTGTTATTGCTCAGAGAGCTGCGCTGGCACTGAGCTACTCCCATGCGCCTGCAGGGCTCTGGGGAGGGGGAAGACGACCTCCCACTCCTGCCTGGAGAAATTTCAATGCCCTAAAAAGTCATTTCCCTTCTCTCTCTCTGACCCACGGCCAAAGCAGCTGTGTAGAACAACATGGACTACTCATGGAAGGGATGATTCAGTTGTGGGAAAAACGCTAAAGAAGGCCTATCACCCCAAATTTCAGGGTGAAAACACACTGCTTGTTAACAGGAGCACACAAACTCATTTAAACCAGAGAGGAAACTGCACACCAGGAAAAGAGCTGAAAGATAGGCCCTGCCTTGATTGATAATTCCAAAGGAAATTCCCCACAGATCATAGGCAATTACCTATAATTTTACCTCCCTAATCACTGGATTTCTGACTTGGGTTGCTGTGGAAGTGTTTCACAGATGCCTTGAGGGGTCAGGGGCTTGGCTGGATTCTTTGTGGTTAGTCCTGACAGGCCCAGGCCAAACCCACCCACCTGCATTGCTGCTCCACCCCAAATTTGCATGAAATACTGAGAACAGGTTATAAATACTCCCCTTCTCTGTCCTTCCTGACACATCCATGGAGCAAATGTACTCTATCCATTGTTCCCAAGAGCACCTCTCCAGCCCAAATCCCAGTTTTCACCAACACAAACCAAACAGACCTAAGACAATTATTCCATCAGTGCCTGCAATTCTGAGCTCCCTGTTCCCTGCCACTCACACAGCAATCTCACCTCAGCCCAGAGACTCCCTGTCCCCAAAGGGAAACACAACCTGATAGGGCACAGCTCTGGCACCACATTTCCCCTTGTTCCTGAAAAGCCCTAGGTAAATCCAGTCCCTCAGACCTTGCATTCCTGAACACCAGGAGAGCTGGAGTTTTACCCAGATCCCAGCGCCCTGCACGGCTGCGCTGACACGAGCACAGGCCGATCGCTCCGCCCAGCACCATCCCTCATTTTCCTCCCATTGCTCCCCAAGTGTCCCCAAACCACCTCGTGTCCGTGCCGGGGCCAGGGCCTGCCCCGACCAGAGGCTGTCACCCAGCCTTGCACCTGCTCCCACCCCTGGGAGAGCTGGGAATGCACTGAGAGCTCGGCTCCCCAGTCCTCAGACACACAAATAATGCCCAACCTGCCCCTCTGGGCACAGCCAAACACCACAACTCCATCATCCCCAAGGAACTCTGGCAGTCGCCTCTTCACCTCTGCCCTTTTCCAAAGGACACAGGTAGGACTGGGCTGTCAGAAATGGTATTCCCTAGGCAGTTCATCCCAGCAGAAAGGAGAAGAGGAACCCTGTGTCCCTCTGACTGACCCCACAGCATGGGCAGGACCAGCTGGGTTCTTCGTATTCTAAATTTTAAAATGAACTGAAGAACCTGAAAGGCAAAAAACAACACACATATAAGGTTAGAGCCAGTCAACACACACAGACAGACACACTCTCAGACACCCCTTCTTCAGTTTACACACTGACTGCAGCCCTTACTAGAAACACTCCCCCCTAAAGAAGATGCTTTAACATCTTCTTCCATCTGCTGCTCCTTGATGTGGAACAGTAGATCCTGGGAAAATTGGTAGCATCAGTGACCATAGGGATCAAAATTTGCCTCAGGGACCTGCAAGACAGCATGAGGCAGTCTGCAAGTAGCTGACACCTAGGAGTTATCCCCACACCAGCCCCATAAACTTTCTACCCAAAAGCCCATAGACAGGAGAGGAGAGTTCTAAAACTGTTCAAACTAGTCAGGACTGAATGTGCCAGGGCAGGGCAGCTCCAAGCATAAGTGGCACATGGACACACAGTGCATCAAATATAAGCAAAGATGACATGAAGACTTGAGATAACGCTTCAGAAGATAAATTTTTGAGACCAGGATGCTTTGAGGCGACAGAAGCTACAAAACTACTGTAGTGAGGAGGGTCTAGTACACTTCATACAGAAGTCCAAGGGAACGGCACATGAAAAAAAAGATACTACCAAAACTGAGAAGGAAGATGGATAGGAACACCTTGTGTACTTCTTCTGGTCTCAAAAAGCAAAACCATTAAAGATGCCAGAATAAGCCCAATCCAGGAAAGTATGCAAGTGCTCCTGCTGCCAATATGGCCCATAACGATGCCTGTAAAGCATTGAGACATCACAAAGCCCTATGACACTGAAGACAACGGACACAGACCACATAACATAGACACAAACTGAAACTGCCCAGCAGTTTTACCTGATGGACCCAAGATTGCTAGTGCAAGATGAGCCAGAGGCTGATGACGCCAAAGGAAAGAAGGCTCTACGGCAGTAGTACGTGACAGTGAAAGGTAAACTCCTTATGAGAAGTTAGTGCCAAAGCTGGTAAGAGGATGCTCAAGAAGTGCAGTAGGCCTAGAGAAGGAGGCAACGACTGCCAGCTGATACAAAGGGATCCCTAGAGAAGGATTCTGCTGCCAAAGGCTGAAGTGACATCACAAAACATGACCGACCCACAAATGGCCAAGATGCAAGATGTCCACGTGCTTGCTATGCTCAAAAGTGCTCAAAAGCATGGCTACACTGAAGAGTAGGCAAAATTTAGACCATGGCAATCGTGCCAGACCCGAAGGCAGGCTCCTCGGGTGAAAAGATCGACAATGACATCGAGACTCAAAATCCAATGATGCAAAGCTCACGAGAACATGGAGATGGGTTGGAACTGCCCGGCCCGGCAAAGGCTCGAGTGATGCTGAAGAGAAACCCTCTCTCCCTTAACCTCCAAGGGGCCTGGCCCACTACAGCCCTCTCCTCTCAGCTAACTTCAAATTGCCTCCTGTGATTCCAAAGGTTTTTGCCTTCTCCCAACCAACAGTCCCCACACTTAGCTCTCTGAAGACCAGCAGACAAAATCCATCCTCAACAGAAAAGAATGCTTCAGCACCGTGGATGTCAATACATGGCCCACAGCCCACTTGGGTGGCTGCAAAAGATGGAGAATAATGACAAAATTCAGACTGTGATGACACGTCCCAGAAGTGACCCCTTGCACAATGCCTCTCTCCCTCATAACTGCTGAGGCTCATCGCTCACCAGCCGTTTCCAAACTTAGGCTCTGCACCTACTTGTAGTACCTAAGACAACAAAACAGAAACTGCGACTATTGCCCTCCAGAAGAATAAATGCACGGGCTGGGCTCCCTCTGCACCACTGGCCCAGGCTCACCTCAAATCTCCATCGACTCCGGAGGTGGCCCGGACGATACCCGCAAAGCGAAAAGGGACACGCTTCGCATGCTGCCACGTACCTCTCACCTATCAGTCGCCCCACCTAAATGCCAACTCACCTGCTCGCCTCTGTCCCTTGGCATGCCCAGGGCAGCAGCAGCACCTGCAGAGAAGCAAAGCAAAAAAACATGCTGAGAGACTGAAACCACAGCCTCCCTGCTCCAACTGAAGTACACCACACCTATAGCTTAAGCTTGCACCCACCTGGCCTCCAGCATCCCAGGGCCAGGACACCTTCCCAGTGGACCACCTAAAATGCACAAACAAAAACGGATGCTTAGAGCTGCACCAGAAACTGATACCCAAGCAGTAACAACTCATTCTGTCCACCAGTCACCGCTCACCTCGCTCCATCGACCTTGACCACTGATCTTCAGCATTACTTCCTACAAATAAAGATGAAGAACAAAGCTGTAACATAGTCACCATTTACACTTGCCGTGCAAAGACAAACGGTGACTGACCTTCCTGTGGGAACCACCTCACCTGGTATGGGGCACTCTGCCACAGATTCAATCCATCTGCATCTGAAAGAAAGTTATGACAAAAGTCAAAGTACTGCATCGTAACTTAGCAGCTCCAGACATTTTGTGTTAATCTAGAAATACCATCTTGAGTCCAACTAATCCCTACATTACAAATGTCAAGTCCCTAGGACTTATCCTATTACACCTACACCCAGACTATGTAGCAGGGCAAAGCAGCCCCAGGCCAAACACACAGACACCTGTGACACAGGAGATGACAAACAAGGGGATGCAACAAGGAGAGGAAACTCTCAGCAAGAAGAATTACCAATGACATGACCTAGATGAGGCCGATGAGGCTCAAAGAACTCTGGCAGAAAAAGACCCTAACAGAAGGACTTATGCCAAGCACTGCAAAGATGGATGCCCGAGAATCGTACGGTTGGAATCCTCTACCTATCCTCACATTCTCCCAAGTCCTAATCTGTTATAAGGGATCGTTGCAGTGCACAGCTGTCAATACAGCTCAGAACAAGACTGTAAAAGGTGTCTGACTCAATAGTGCTAAAGAGAGATGCGATTCCGATGCATGTCCGAGCTTGCAAGTCAAAGGTTCAAGGGTACCAGCGTCGGGCCAAGGAACGCAAAGGAGCTGCTGAGGATGATGCCCAGCATTTCTGATAAGCCCCTCAAAGGGGTAAGGCAAAAGACATGTGACACAAGATGCCCACAATAGAGACACAGAACACACAATAGACAAGTGACACAACACACACCAGGACTGCTCTGCCCTGCACACCTCAGCATTGCGATCAACAGCGAGACTTTGCCTTTACGTGGCCTAAGGGCCCCTCTCGTGGACATCCCCATCTCCAAAGCTAATTCAAAGATCCCTCCCACCAAGTCCTGACCCAGCACCCCACTCTCATCCCCCTCCCTGAGGTGTAGCCCTCGACTTAGCTCTCAGATATCCAGGGATGCAAATCCTCATCAGGTGCAAAACAAGGCCACCTCATCATCTGGGAAGTTCCTGCCCTCAGAGGGCTGTTCTCTCTCAGTCTACTACAATAAAGAAAACCAAACATCAGTGCCTGAACTCAGCAGCACATCAGCCAAAACCCAACAATTCCACTACTCACCGGCTCCTGAGAACGCCCCGGTCCTTGGCTCATACTCTGTGGCCACACTCCGAGGCCGACGTCGCAGGGTATCCCTGGGTTAAGGGGAGACAAGGTGATGTGGCATTGCTGAAACTTGAGGGGACCCTCGCTCCTCCCTCCCTCCCCGACTCGCCACAACTCCTCAGCCATTGCCAAAGGCTGCCCAGATGGCACCTTCAAACAGAAAAGGTACAGGCTTCATTGCAGAGCCCTGTAATACTTCTGGAAGGCTCACAGGGACAGGCAGCTCAAGGGTGATAAACTGGCTCCATCAGCTGGTCCATGAGGGGGGTTCAGCCCCTGTAGGCATAATACAAGTGGGCCACCTAAAACACACAAATGGATGCTCAGACAATGCATGCTTTGAGCTGCCCCAGAATTTGGCACCCAAGCAATAACTGGTTGCGTCCACTGGTCACTGCTTACCTCACTCACTTGACCTTGACTGCTGATATCCAGGTTTACTTCCTAAAAACAAAGACAAAGAACAGCCCTGCAACATAACCAAAATGAAACACCACCCCTGAAAAGCTGAATGATGACCAACCTTCCCAGGGGAGAAGGGGCAAAACAAAATGGAAAGGCACATGCCCATGTAGTGTCCAAAAGGGTTGCATTGCCGAGATAGGTTCCACCTGAAAGTGCTTGACTGTGACCTCTTTCTGCAAGGGTGTCTGTCATGTTGGAGTAGCAATTTGAATGCTGCAGACCACCTGTAAAACACAAAAAAAAAAATCAAAGGCTACTTATAGTTTCATCACTAATACAACAACTCCAGTAGCATCCAGTTCTGTGCTGGAATCAATACTCATCCAGCTCATGGTCCCCCCAGTGCCAATACCCTGCTGTGCCAAGTGCTTCGCATCTTCAAAATGAAAATCCCAACAGTGAGGTAAACATAGAGCCCAAAGTCAGGCCGTAGCTTGGACTTCAGGCACTGACCCACCTCGCTGCTGTGCTCCTCTGGTCTCCTCCATTCATATCAGGTTTACATGCTCTCCCTCTGCAAAAGAATTATTTGTCAAAAGTTACCCAGACAGACAGGGAAAGCTTAGCCTTTCCCAAGTTCTCATTCCTCAAAGCAAACTGCCTAGGATCCCACAGTAGTCGGCCTTAGGACAAACTACTATGAAACTGCAAGACACCACTGCACCACTCCCACATCTCCACTGAACACCACACAGACTGGCCACAGTCACTCCATCCGAGGCGTGGCTCAGGTGGCTGAGCAAAGCAAAAGGCTCCCTATAAAGTCTCCTTTCTTCTCCACCTAACTCCCCCCCCCCCCCCCAGGACTACTCTACAGAGCAGAGCAATTCCAGGCTAGACACAAACTCAAACAACACATTATACTACAAGCAGTGTGACATGAGGATGATAAAAAAAGCTCTCGGCAAGAAGAACAATAGCAAGGACAGGGACGACGCCAAAAAAGATAACTGATGGTATGGCAATGGTGGATGAAAGAGGCTCTAAGAAGCAGAAGAAAAGACTGGAACAGTGACCTGTTCTAAGAACTGTCAGTCACAATGATCAAGATGGCTGTGAGAGACAAGGCCACATTTAGAATGCTCCCATATCCTGACAATCTTACAAGCCCCAGGACATTACAGCTCATGGCTGGAAAGGATGGATGGCAGTACAGCCGGGAACAAGGCCTCCAAAGAGATCTAACTCAATGCTTTCAAGATGTGATTCCAAGATGTGGCCAAGCCCACTGGTAAAAGAACAAGTGATATTGGCATCCTACCGAGAAGTACAAAAGTTCAAGAAGCTAGAGATGATGGCCAATGCTTATGATGAGCCCCTTAAGGGTAAAAGGCAGAGAGATCTGATCCAAGGGAAGCCAAAGACACAGAACACACACCAGACAAGACAACACACACTGGAACTGCTCTGCACTGCACACCCTACAGTTGCAGTCAAAAGTAGGGCTACTCCCTTTAGCTTACCTAAGAAGCCCCTTGGAGAGCATCCCTTTCCCCTACACTACTTTTTAAATCTCTCCCAGGAATTTCCAACCCACTATCCTGCTATCATCCCTTCTCCGGGCCCCAGCCCCCAACTTAGCTTTCAGATGACCAGTGATGAGAATCCACACTGGATGCAAAGGAGTCCACCTCAGCCATCTCCAAAGGCACTGGGATCACCAGGTTGGCCTCTTAGTCAGCTATGACAAAGAAAACCAAAATCAATGCACCGGTGTAGTGGCATACAAGCCAAATCCTAACAAGTCAGCTACTAACTGGGACCCTGCTCCCGCTCCCACTCATACTTGCAGTCTTTAACTTACCTATCAGAAGCCTCCATCTCCGATGTCATCTCTGACCCAGGGTAGCTCCCTCTTGCAGCACAATGAACCTGCTGAAAAATTTGGAGTGTAATACTGACACAATCTGGAATTTCAGGAAATTGCAGTGCTTCTAAGAAAAACAAGGCAAAGAAAAAAAAAATACAAAAAGCACCAAGCACCTTAACAACCTTGAACACTCGATCCAAAAATCATGAACTATGCACTCAATGCTATCTTCTTCACAGTGTCTTCAAAGCCTCTATTGCTTTAGATGCCAAAAGCACCTGTTGAAAGAAAGCTGAGAAAACCTGAATGACACCCCCCCCCCCCCCCCCCCCCCTTCATGGAAATAAAAAGACACCCTCAACCCAACTAACCCCACAGAAAGAATGAGCCTCTTTTTACCCAGGGCTGGGGTTAATATACCCCTGGCCGGGCCCGCCTCTCGTTCCCACAATGCCCGGGAAAAGGGAGGAGGCAATTTTACCAGAAGGGATAAAAGCACTGGGAGGAGCTGCAGCTGTTTGGCTGCTCTGCCTTAAATTCCAGGTGACTAAAGGGCTCTGTAGATGCCTTCTGTTTTACTACAGCTGCATCCACTGAAAGGGTAAAAAAGCTTCTTGTTTTGGCAGCGTAGACAGATGAGTTGCATGATTCCTTGTTAAGTTCTGTAATTGTTCATTAGTGACTATTGAGTCACAGGACTATGGAGGGTGGAGAAGAATAGTAATAATATACATGGTGTAACTCCTGTTGGGGTCTCTAATTAGGGATGTATTCATTATAAATAAAACTGAAAAAATAATGGGCTCTCTGGCAGCAGGAAGGTTTTGTGAGTGCTGGGCTTGCTCCCTTGTGAGAGATTAGGTGCCAGTACACAGCTAGAAGTGCCCTGAAGTACAGATTTAAATTCTTAAAATGCTGAAAAAGGGGGAGCTTCCTTCAATTGGACCCCTTAAAATGAGAGACTAGGGAGTGTTTGTCTCTACTTAAATAGATGCCATAGCAATAAATGGGTTCTCTCCTCTGAATCCCCTAAAATACTGGAAAAAGAGGGGTTTTCCTTGCTTCAGGTCTCTCTAGTGATGGAAAAAGGGGGATTTCTCCCTCAATTCAAATCCTTATAAAGGAGGGACAACCGGGCTTTCCCCTCAATTTAAACCTTGGGATGATGAAAATGGGGGAGTTATGCTCAATTCCAATCAATAAAATAGCATTGTCAAGGTTTTCCCCTTCTATTTAAACTGGAGAATAATGGAAAATGGGGATTCCCTGTCAAGTGATACCCCTAAGAGCATGGAAAAGTCAGGGTTTTCTTCAACTGATGCCCTTAAAATTGCAGAGGAAGGGGATTCCCCCTCAATTTAAACACAGACAATTATGGAAAAGGAAGTTTTTTTCCCTCCGTTTAAATCCCTTTTCTCCTCATAACCCCCCTTTTTGGGGGGGGGGCACTGGGGAAGGGCTGCCAAGATGAAAGGGGAAAGTGGAATGTTTCCCTGGGACCCCACATGCTGCCCTGCCTGCTCAGGTGCTGCCCCTTGGCACGAGGGGTTTTCCCTGGGCATTTTCTGGGAGCAGTGCTCTGTGCCCAGGTGCCTCCGGCTGCTCCCCAGCTCCTGCCGGATGCTCTGACCATTGTCCCTGGAGGGACACTCGGGATGCCCCCATTGCCCCTCTGGACCAGCAGCTCCCTGCACAGGTGTGCCCGGGGAACCCTCGGAGAACGGCCTCTGGCAGGAGCCGCCCCCTCCTCATCCTGGCCGCTCACACCTGGGGCTGCTGCGGGCTGTGGGGTCGGGGGCGGGCGGGAGGCGCGTGGGCGCCGGCCAGCAGGCATCGGCGGGGACACCTCCGTGCCGCGCGCGCCGCGCCTCTCCCACGAGAGGTCCCCGCGCCCCGCGGTGCCGTGCCGGGCTCTCGTTCCCCCCCCCCCCCCCCCCCGCGCCGCCGCCGCCGCCTCGCCGCGCCCCCGCCGCCCCCCGCTCCCTCCGGCCCGGGGAGCTGCAGGAAAACGCAAAAGCATCGAGGAAGAGCGGGCACCGGAGCTGCCTAAGCCATCGGCTTGCCCGAAGGGCGGCGGCTGCCCGCAGCCGGGAGCAGCCACCAAGGATGGAGCTGCTGTTTGCCGGGAGGTGAGAGCTGGGGGCAGCCGGAGCCGGAGGCAGGCTTTCCCCGGCAGGAGGGGCCGGGAGGATTTCAGCTCGCAGCGGCTCTCGGTGGGTGCTGGATGGAGCCCGGGCTGAGCCAGGTGGCCGGTGCGGGTGCTGTTCCTGTCCCCAGGCGCCGATGAAATGGCAGCTCGGAGCAGCCTCGTGTGTCTGTGTGGAAGCAGCTCCGATGCTGGCAGCCAAATCAAATCAAATTGCTGTCAGATTTGTATTAAATGTGGTGTTTAAATCTGGAACTGCTCAGCTCCCCAGGTGGGAAAGTGCTTGGAGTAGCCAAGCTGAGCCGTTGTTGAGAATTCCAAGCATTGTGTCTTTACTCTCCTTAATACAGCGTTTAAATAATTGATACTTGATGGAGACAGTATCAGGGGGATTTGTTAGAGGGGCAGGGATGTTTTTTCACCTTGCAGTGTGTTGGGATAGTCAAGACTCCTTATGTCAAAATTAATTGATCTTCCTTCTTTTCCTTTTTTTTCCTTTCTGGGTTGTGGCTGAGTGGGAAGAATATTTCGGATAAAGAAATGAAATGCACGAGGGAAGCTTCGTGTTCCCATGGAGATGCTTTAGGCGCGTGCAGCTTCTGAGCTGCACCGAAACTTGAGGCTCCCACAGAAGCTTCCTGGTAAGCCTGAGTGGGTTTACTGCATGGGGGTTCCAGTCACTGCTGGACATACTCTGAAGTCCTGGGAAAACATGGAACAATAGCTCTGAGTGGAAAAAATATATGCTCAGCATTCTCTAGGGAAAATTATAGTTGGCCTGTAAGTGTACCCCCACGTCTGCATTGGTTAAAAAGTCAGTCCCACACACTTTCCTGGCTGGTGTGAAGTTGTATAGTTCATCAGATCTGATCCAGTGTGTAAAGAAATGTTTACTGTGGACTTTCAGGAGATTATCAGCAGTCCTGGGGAGGCTGCTGAACTTGATCTCCCTGGATTGACAGAATGAATCCACATAGGATGCAGAGCAGGATGTGGTTTCTCAAACAGAATAGTGACATTCTCGAAGGAGGCTACAAGCAAAGGGAATCTTAATTTTAGTTATTGAACACAGAAACATTTATATCTGCTTATGCAACTCTTAGAAGGGAAGAAGAACATGGCCATTCTGTGCAGTCCTATGTGGAAGTGTACTGGCTCAAATTGTCTTTCAAACAGCCAACTGGCACCGGGTGTCACCTGGAAAAATTAAGTACTGGGGACACTTTACACTCATAAATGGCCTGACCTTGTGTACGTGGAAATCAAGGGACTTCCGTAATGTTAGAATGGGTCTCAAATGATGGGTTTTTGCAGATTAGCAATCTATCCAAGGAATGATATCATAAAATTTTGTCTAGCAAAAACTGCTGCCAACATTTAAAAATATCTACCAAATGCTATTCCCGTTAAAACAGTCTTGTTAAAATTGTCTGTTCCAAACAGAACAAGATTTTACTGTTCTTGGTGATGTCGTTTTCCTCCTCAGATTTCTGTGAAAGCATGTGTTTCACAAGGCATATCAAAGTTGTCTCATGGGCAAAAACATGTAAACATCAAGCGTGTCATTTTCTTGAAATCCCCTGTAAAATGGCTCGCCACGCTGCCTTAACCATTCAGAAGCATAAGAGGAAAAAAGGAATTTGCAGGCACTCCAAGGCTGGGTCTGTGGGAGATCTGAGATGAGCCTGTGGCTCTGCAGTCACCCATCAAGAAGTCACCCAAATGTGCTTTTTATCTTGCAGTTTCCACATTTGGGAAGCAACTACTGCGTAAAGGATCTGGGTTCTGCTAATGAAAAATATATCACAAGGTCCGTGTGTGGCTGGGTTGGTTCCATAGTTCCAGCCATACCTGCTGTTGTGATACATAATCCCAGTTCATACTCCTGGGAAGAGTTTCCTGCAGCAGTGCAGGTGGGAAGTTTCTCTCTTGCACTGGCTCCACATTGAGCTCTTTCTTCTTAATGCAGCCAGTGCACTGAAGGAGAACAAGCTCGCTTCTTCCTTGCCTGGTTGTTCAGGGTGAATCATTAACCAAGCACTTGAGTGACAAACCAAAATTGTTTGTTGAGTGCCTTCTGCAGTCTGCACGGACAGTTTGCCTTCTGCAGGAGGTACGGTTTTCTTCTCTCACGGAATGAAAGCACCACAGACCCCCTCTGCTCGCCACTGTGCTTTAACCAGACCTGAAGTATGTACATAATAATACATAGATCTATATCTATCTACGTACATATATGTACTGAAGTATATAATCTATCTATCTATAGAACTTCTTTGTATGTATAGAAGTTCTGTGTTGCTCCTGCTTTATGCATGAGGAAAGGGCATACATATAATGAAGAAAGAAGTTAACTTTTCCTTGTACTCTTCCTTTGTAGCCTGTTGAGGCTTTTGGTGAGAGGAATTATATCTTTTTCCTAGCAGCACTTCATGAACTGAAATCATTCTCCAGGATGATGATGACATGCCAGTTCTCGGTATATGGATATGAGTCCTGAGATCCCACACACGGATACACAGAAGGACTGCATAATGTGCTGAAGATGGGGAGAAGGTATGCTTGGGTGAAAGGTGGGACTGTTTCTTCTAATGGCTGCTTACATCCAACAGCAAATACTGATTTCTCCCTTTTTAATGCAAGAGCATTTATCTGCCAGTGTTCAAACTGCATTTCCATGACATAAGAAGAGTTGTCTGGATAATTAACTAATACAGTTAAAACACATCAGTTTGAGCAGATGTTCTTGTCTGTGCTTTTAACGTGAATGGCCTTGATTTTGCAGCAAAGTCCGAGAGATGGCACCTGAATGCAAGGGTTTGGGTTTGTGAAGCTTTGCAGAATGATGGCCTATATTTATATTTCTTTCAGAAACTCCCCATAAGCTGCACACAAACCTCGTTTAGAGAGTTTTACTGAGACAGCAGATTCAAGCCTTCGTTATTAGGGGACGTCTGCAATGCCATTGTCTGCTTGACATTAATTCTTCCAGCTGTGCATCGATGTATTGTAATGGCCCTGGGTTTTTTGGTCGCAGTTTGTTTCCTGCAGTGCCCTCGTGCCTGCGCAGCACTCGTGATGCTGACGTTGACCCTGGGCTGTGTGGCAGATGGGGCTGTCCCGTATCCGAAAGTTACGGGAATGTATGTAGGCGTCAGATGGAATGCTGGTCTCTCCGCTCACCCTTGGCTCTGTAATTTCGTCATCCAGCCATGGAGGACCTGTGCAGCCATAACTGGCCAAGGCAGTGGGTGAGCACAAGCTGCAGCTCTGCAGGAGATCAGGGACCTCTTGCCCACAGCAGAAACAGCAAGTAACTGCAGTTCTCAGAACTCGTTACCTTGCCCTTAACTGCAGTATTTCCCTGCTCTGTAATCTGGCCAAAGGTAGGTAGGTTTTGATAGGGATAGACACATTTCTACCACAAAGGTCACCTCTCTGCCAGATTTCAAAATTTCCCTTCCGAAGCTAGAGATCCTCATATAAAAGGTTGCCTGAATTTAGGTAGCGTGTGCCAAGCAGTATATTTTTCCTTTAATAATATTCCTGGAAATAGCGGAACTGTTTTGGCTAAAGCAGATGCTGAACTGTTCAGAATGAAATTCTCAGAGCTAAAATCTGGCGAAGCAGAGTAACGTGCCCTTTTGTTAACCCTGGGGAAGGCTGAGCACCGTGGCAGCAGGGAGGGGAGGTGGCACTGCTGGTCGGCAAACCAAGGAAACCAAGGAGCGCTGCTTTTAGCCAACTGCCAGCTTGAAGCCAGTGAGGAACATCCTTGGGCTCCTGCAATCTGTGTTTCTATGTTCACCTTAAATAATGAACAGAGAAACCCAGAGGCACCAGTGCTGCTTCCAGCTGCCTTGAACTGCTTAAATAGGTAGTTTTAATCACCCAGGCTCCGTTCTCCCCACCTGTATTGCTCCTGGGCTTAAGGCTGGATGTATCTATGGACTCTCTAGTTATGTATTGGAGTTTGGCCTGAAGTAATTTGTGTTGCCGACTTGGTACTCTTTCCCCACCCTGGAAGTCTATCTGCAGAACCCCTCTGTGCCAGGCAAGAGAGTCCCCCATAGATGTTTCACTATACAGTTACATCTTTTGGGTTAAAGCCTTACAGGGCTATCATGTGAATGAGGACAAAGCTCTGTTTTTCTTCTTTGCTCTCTGCCCTGTCTTCTTTCTCTGTATTTTAGGACCCAAGTAACAGGGACATATAGCTCCTGTTCTGCTTCCTGGTTGTGTCACTGAAACTGCAGGAAAAACAAAAAGCCCTCCAACAGCATTTTTAATGTTAGAGAGTCAAGGCACTACTTTCTTCTCTGGCCAGGATGTACCACAGAAATCATCTCATCCGCACATAGCCCGGGTGTGCAGAGAATCATTCCATGACACATGATCTTTACTAGAATTTTCAGATCTTTTTTGCAGTCAAAACTCACAGAAACGAATTGGGTCAGTGTTCATTGGTCTCAAGTTGTGTAGTTCCTAGTATCTGCTCTCCTATTAGATCCGGATTTCTTCGCTTCTGATGTTAATTAGATCTTCATTGCTTGAATTTCTTATCAGTCTTTGCCGGAGGCAGAGTCTGGGGTAGATGTTCCTAGATGGCCACTGACGTTCTGTTGGTTCTGTTGATGTTCCATCGATGGCTTTATCTTGTTGGGGCTACTCCCAGTCTGTTGAAATGCTAAGCCCATCAGGCCTCACCTAGAGAAACAATGCCCTGGAAAGAAGCTTCAGTTCCCTTCCCCTGGGGCAAAGATGAGCAAACCTGGCTAAAGTCATAGATAAAAGATTTTTAAACTGGTATGTTTTCCAACAGTTGTATATAATGCTTTATTACATAAACGGGCTGGGAAAAGCTCTGGTACCCCTGACCAAGCTGGTTTTGTCTCAGACAGTGCTGTTATTTTGGGGCTAGACATGAAGCTGCTGTCTCTGGACTTGAAAATGAATATAGGAATGACTGAACAAACAAACCTGGTACACTCTTAAAAAATTGTGTGCCCATTGACCAAGCTGGATTACCATGCTCTTTCCAAATTCTTGCCGTGCAAGTTCTTCCATGCCCTCACTTGCAACTCAAACTTTTTTTTGGTTTGTTTTGTTTTAAATGATACTGGTACCAGAGCACGGGCACAGCACTTCTATGAGCTGCAGAGCTATGAATATCTCTTTTTATGGATACAGTGTGTGCATGCTGTGGCTTTGGGCACAGGGTATGTCAGTGCTAGTGCGAGACTGATAATAGCCTCTAAAGATCATTTGAGAAGTTGCTTACCTTTCCCCAGGGAACAGGACACGTCTTTGTATTTCCACCTTCAGATACACAACCCACTTGTGGGCTTGACTGCATAGCAAATAGTGTGAGAGTCATCCTTGCTTATGTGTATTTTTTTTTTCCCCCCTCTCCTTTATGTTTTGCTTTGCCCTCTCGTTTGCTTTCTGCCTGTTTTCTCTGAGGCTAGTGATTTCTTGGCAAGTTATTGTTCATAATCAAAGAAAGGTAGTGGGCAAGCAGCAACTGCTGTCTCAGGTAGCCCAAGCTGACCCTGCCACTGCTTTGGCAGGAGAAAGAAGCTTCTTTGGGAGGAGCACAGCTGTCCTGGGCTTTGTGCACACAAGGGCTGCTCAGAGCAGCCCCTTGACCCCATGCTGGCTCTGTGAGCTCTGCCACTGACTGGTAACAGTGATGGCAGTTTGTGTTGAGGCTTTGTTCTCTGCTCCCCAGAGAGAAACATTCAACTGCAGAGTGACTAAGTGGCTTTTCAAAGGCTACATGATGATTCAGTGAATGAACAACAACCCCCAGCAGCTCCAGGCCCCCTTCTCTCTGCAGAACAATGCCTTTCTCCCTGTATGAAGATGTGCACGTAGGATAGGTTGCATACAGAGTTATGTATTTCAAAAGAAATTTGAATATTAATCTTTATGTTGTAGTGATGCCACTGTCCTCTAGGCTCTGTAAATAGCAGCACCACAACAATGTGAATGATTCCTTTTATGCAAAACCCTGGCCAGTGAAATAGCTTGTCAATACGAAATAAAATTGCTGCACAAAGGTTTGACAGCTACCTTCATTATATATGTCAATCAAAAGATCCTAAAAGCTTTATTGTCCCTGTACAGAGTCTGAACAATATGCTAGCCCAATATGCCTCAAAGCTATGTTCCCTCTACTCCTTTCATTTAAAAAATAGCCACCAATAACTTTTGACAAAGAGTCTGAGAAAACTGCATGAGCAGCAAGGAAATCTTAGATTTTCTTGGGGATCTGTGGGCTGGAGCCTTCCACTCGCTGGGCTCTGTCACATGTCACGGTAGATGAGATCTGGTCAGAAACACGGAGCCCTAAAATTACTCTACAAAACCCAGGCTGGCGGGGGTCGTGGGGAGGGCATGGGGAATTAGGGAGGAAAACTTACGCTGAATATGAACTACTTAAATAATTTTGGGTTAAGGCTTTTTGTTGCTTTCCCAGGTATGGGACATTCAAGCTCCTCTGTCGCAGGTCTCCCCCAGGTTAGGCTGGGCCTGTCTTGATGAGCTCTTGCTCTCATCAGAGCCCACCCTACAGCTTGGGAGTGTGAGGCGTGCGTATTTCGGCTGGATTCCCTTTTTCCATGGCGCTCGGTCCTGCGAAGCCCAGCTGTCACTTAGGGCTCGAGGCGCTGTAAGCGGGGCCGGGGTCGGGCGGGAGCGGGGCTGTGTCCCGGGAGGCGGGTCCGGCGGCCGGTGCTGCCGCACGGGCGGTGGGGCCCAGGCCGGGCCCTGCCGGGAGCGAGGGCCCGGCAGCTGCAGCGCTGCGAGCCCAGCGCGGCCCCGCGGCCGCGAGAGGGAGCGGCCGGCGCGCCCCGCTCCTGCCCGGCCCTCACACAGGCCGCCGGAGCCTCCCCGGGAGGGACGGACCCCGCGCCTTCGCTCGGCCCTGCTGAGGCCGCATCTGGAGTGCTGTGTGCAGTTCTGGGCTCCTCAGGACAGGAGAGACATGGAGCCTCTGGAGAGGGTCCGGCTTAGAGTGACAAAGATGATTAAGGAGAATCTCATGTGTGAGGAAAGGCAGAGGGTGCTGGCCCTGGTCAGCCTCGAGAAGAGACGACAGAGAGGGAACCTCATCAAAGTCTATCAGTATCTGAAGGGAGAGTGCCAAGAGGATGGAGCCAGGCTCTGGTTGGGTTTTGCCCAGCGATAGTACAAAAGGCAGCGGGCAGAAACTGATGTACACGGGCAAGAACTTTACTGTGTGGATGCCCAAGCACTGGAACAGATTGGCTAGAGAAGTTGGGGAGTCTCCCTCTTTGGAGGTATTCAGAAGGTATCTGGACACAATCCTCAATAAGCTGCTTTGGGGGACCCTTGCATGTCTGGGAACTAGGTGACCTCCAGTGGTCCCTTTCCAATCTTTAACCATTCTGTGAAAGTGTGACATTGTAATCTTGTGCCATGACAGAGCAGACTAAATCTGGTTTATGAGGGTGTCATAACTTCTTTGTTCTGGGCTGTAGCTTAAATTAAGTTTCACAATTCAAAATATCTTGGAGGTTGGTTGTTTCCTCTAAGCCCTCAGCTTGGTTCTTAGCATGTGCTGGTGCGTGGCTTTGCTCTCAGACCTGGTCATGGGCAGTGCAGCAGCAGTACCTCAGGAGGTTACTTCCTGCATGCGTATCTGCCTGTGCCTTTCTGACAGCTGCTTTTGGGATGAGCTGCTGCTCTTGGCCTGTGCTAAAGGGCTGACCTAAAAGTGTAAAGAATAGCCTTGCTCTTGTGTTTGGGAGCGAACCATGGGGATGCTCTGTGAGGATGCATGCAGAGGATATATTGCAACAGGACTGCTGATCACGCCAACTAGTGCTGGTGAAGAAACTGGTAAAATGGAAACTTTTAAAGAATTGAGGTGTTAATTCATGTGCTGAGAAAGCTGTGCTGCCCACTTACCATCCCAAAAACTGTGTGACGTTTCCCTGAGGTGCACTGCTTGCTGCTGCATCATGGCCGTGTCTTTGATCACAGGCAAAATTAAGCATGCTTTTGTAATCAGTAGACTCCACAAGTAGTTTCAAGATACATGGGAGTATATGGGAGTAAAAAGACATAGACTGACACTTCTCACAGTGTTGAAGTTTACATGGTGTGGTGTGTTCTCTCCCCATGCAGCATTGCCCTCCTGTACAGAGCCCTTTTATTCATGTTTTAAAGAATTACCACTGTTGTGGCAATGGCATAGAAGTTGTTTCGGTGCAATTTGTGGCGAGCACCAAATATTGTGCAACAGAATGTCTGTTATCTGTGACAACAGCTGCCTTTCATAACTACCTTTGATTTCAGGTGTGCAAGACTGGACTAAGCTGAACGTAGGTGGTGCTGACAGGATGCAAAAGGCTTTCTGTAAGCAGAGTGGGCTGTGCTTTTCTCGCTAGTCCACCTCTGGCCAAGGACGTACTTTGTAGTGTGTGGGTGCAATGGTCAGGACACTGCAAACACTTTTGCTCCTGTGGTAAGGCTAGGAGCTTGGTGTTGTACATGGAAAAAAAAGCCTACACAAGTCTGAAGCTTCTGCTGTGAGCACCACTGCTTCATCTTGTTATTCTGGCCCTAAAGGAAACCCTCCTGAAGGAATGCTGTACCCAGCCCCTCTGTTTCTGTGAACAGGAGGTAGCGGTGGCTTCCCAGGGGGAATAAACCAGGCTTTGGTGCTTGCCTGTCTTACTTCTCTGCCTTGTGGGAAAATGTTACGAATCCCTCTGTTTGGGTGATTGCTCACGCTTCTGCACCCTCAGACTTCATCTGTCAACTTTTAGCAGTTTATTATGCACTGATGCTGGGATGGCTCTTGCCAGCTAGGAACTGTTTTCCAGTGTCACTCCCTTGTAGTTGGCATGTGGAACTGCTGTGGCATTTTCTCGATGTTTAATGTGACCTAATTGTGTACTTCCACTGTCTGGGAGGATCAGCTCTCCTGGTGTGACAGTTGCCATAAAATCAGCGGTGCGTCTCCGGCATTTGCAGCTGGGTGCAAGGCACAAGTTCCTTGCTTTTGCTGCATCAGCCCAGTGAAACATTGCGGGGCTGTGTGTGCAGCCAACTGCCTTTTGTTACGCGTGGTAACAGCTTGGCAATATTAAAAAAAATGTAACCTCCAGCTGTTTAATTTGCTCTAGGGAAATAAAAAGGCTTCCTAATAATCTTCATATTTACTTGGCACGTTTGGTTTGAAAGCAGATGGGTTGATTTACGAGATAAATGACAAAGCAAGAGAAGAAGAAGTGTGTCAGTGGCTTTACCATTAGAGAGGAAGGCATTTCTGATATGTGGTTAATCACGATGAACCGTTCTAGGTTTTGTTTTTTTTTTTTTTTTTTACAAGTCAGCTTCTTGGACCTTCTGCCCGCCAGCTTGCTCAGCCAACTAATTCCCTCCGTGCCCATTGTCACCTCCCCCTATGACCTACAGGTAGGGGAAGGTGCAGAGCTGTAATGAAGGAGAGGGGCTGAGGTGGCCATTCCTTCTCAGTTGTGCCTTCTTTGCCCACTCCAAACTTGTGCAGGAGCCTCCCCGTTGCAGCACTCACCCCCTCCCTGTGGCCAGACCAATAAGTGCCTATGTCCTTTTGGATGGGCTGGGAAAGGGTCCTTCCTGAGGCACTGCTGCTTGAGGCACTGAGCAGAGCTAGGTTCTCCAAGCAGGCTGGTGCTGAGGCTGTGCCCTCCCTGCCAGAGCCATGCACCCGTCTGCCCTGGCAGGCAGCTGGCAAGTTGTGAAATATGGTTCAGCACTTTTTTTTTTTAATATTAAATTGTGCAGCTGTCTTGGAAAGGATTAGAAATCAGTTCTGGAAAAGACTACAGTAGATTTTAGTGAAGAATTCTGCTGTGTCCTTAATTATTGATAAGCATCAGGATGTAAGGACACCATGTTAACCCTTCAGCAGCGAGGAAGATTACAAATAATCTAATAAATGACATTCGCAAATTTTCAGATGGAGTAGGTTTAGTTGCAAGTTCTGCAACTTAGAAGTGAGGAAATATCAGAAATAAGGTTTCTGCTTATTATTTTGTATGTCAGATAGCGTGTTTGGTGAGGCAACTGGGTTAGATGAACACTGTATGTCCCCTTCAACTGAAAGACACCATTCTACATTTCTGGTGGCACAGGCCTCTCCTAAGTGGTCCCAGATTTGCTTACCACCCCTGCCCTGGTTGCTCTCACCACCTTTCACTAGCGGGTTTTGCTCAGGGGATGAATCAGGGGCAGGTTCATGCCCACAAGGCTCCTGCTCTATGGCCCCAGGGCCAGGCAAGGCTGCAGGAGCACTGTGGAGGGGTTACTGGTTTTGGCAGCTGAATGGTGTCAGGAAAAGCAGCTTCCCTCCCTGCCACGTGTTTCCAGAGGGCTGCTGAATAAGTCAGGGAAGCCAAAGCAAGGCTCCTTTCTGGGCTCAGAAACCTCTGTGCTAGAAGAACCCGTCCCTGCCAGCTAGGGCCCCCCTTGTCCTGCCCATGGTGTGGGTAAGTCACAGGCTCCTCTTCTCTGTGCTGGGATGAACTGCCATGGGAATGCCATTGCCAGCAGCCTGGTGTGCTGGAAAAAGGGAGAAGGGAAGAGGGAATGTGGTGCCAGAGCTGCATGCCATCGGGTTGCGTTTCCCTCTGAGGACAGAGGGTGTCTGGGCCGAGGTGAGATTGCTGGGAGTGCTTGGATGAGCTGTGCAGGAGACAGGGAGCTCGGGATTGCAGCTGCTGCTGGAACCATTGCCTTAGGTCTGCTTAGTCAGTGTCTGTGTGAAGCGGGACTTGCGCTGGAGAGGTGCTGTCAGGAACAAAGGACGGAGTAAATCCTCTCCGGGGATGTGCAGGGAGGGACTGAGTTGCAGGGAAGGAGAGTATTTCTAAGCCGTATCAATATTTCCCTGAAACTGGGGCTGGAGCAGTGAGGGGGGTGCTTGGGTTTGGCCTGGGCCTGTCAGGAAGAGCCATAAACGAGCCAGCCGAGGCCCTGAACCCTCCCTGGATGTTTGAAACGCTTCCACAGAAAGCCAAGGCAGTCATGATTGCAGAGTACAAGTTGTAGGCAACTGCTTACGATCCGTGGGGAATTTCCTGTGGAATTACCAGTCAGAGAGTGCATGCAAGCAGAGCACATCTTTTGGCTTTTTCCGGTCTGTCACCTCCTGTCTGGCTATAGAGAGTTTTGTGCGCTCCCGTTCAGGAGGCAGCGTGTTTTCAGCTGGAAATTTGGGGTGGTTTTGTTTCCTCAGGGTCTGGGGTCTTTCCTGAGAGAATCAGCCCTCCCATAAATCCCCCGGGTCGTTCTACACAGCTGCTTTGGCCGTGGGTCAGAGAGAGAGAAGGGAAATGACTTTTTAGGGTGTTGAAATTTCTCCAGGCAGGAGTGGGAGGTCGTCTTCCCCCTCCCCAGAGCCCTGCAGGCGCATGGGAGTAGCTCAGTGCCGGCGCAGCTCTCTGAGCAATAACAACGCTTGGGAGGTTCGGGTGTTGATAACAGCTCTCCTGTCTCCTGGGGCCCAAGGTTCAGTCTCACGGTCCCGGACCGGTGAGGGAGAGAAGGAACTTGTGCTATTCCTGGAAAAGCTTCTGTTATTCCTTGTGCAGCCTTTTAATTCTGTGTTCTGATGGACTGTCCGCTATCTTTCTGACAGGACTTGTCAGAGATTCAGATTTAGGAATTGAATTTGGGTCCGTTCACTTCAGGATCTTGCCAAGCCTGAAGGCCTGGGGCGATGACTGCTCTCAGCGAGGGCTCTTTATGAATCCTCTGTCAGATTTCCCTCAGTGCTGGGCAGAAAAGGCGAGGGTTTGGATCAGGAATTCTGCAAGCAGGGCCTGTGTGACCGTTGGCTTCTTGTGTGTGTGTGTGCATCAGTGAGCCAAAATCAAGAGCGAAGGTTGGTTTGGTTTTATGAACTTAGAGTAACTTTAAAAAAAAGTAATCAACTTTTTCTTCTTTTTTAATTTAGGTGCTGGAATTGCCTCTCTGGATGTGTGCTGAGCTCTCGCTGCTGTGGACTGTGCAGCCTTAATTGCTGCAGGTTCCTGTTCTTCTCACCAGCTCAAAGTACACGTGGGGTTTTTTCCCCTTCTATATAGAGCTGTTGAGTTTGGTGATTTTCCTGAATTGAGGATATTGAAGGTCGAGAAGGAAGATTTGTCTCTTCTTGTGCTTTTCTGTTGTTATTTTTAGCACCTGCTCACCATCTGGACATGGTTGGAATACTGGAAACATAAAAGTTTTTAGATTCAGTGCTTTATGCAAACCCAGGTTTTTTATCTTTTTTTTTTTTTTGAAAGGTCTCCATTTGTCTGGGCACTGTTCCTGGTAGTTTGATGTAGAAAAGGTCACGTGAACAGCAGGGAGCAGTGAGCACTTGGAAGGGGGGGTGCAGGTATTTCATCCAGGGTGGGGCAGTGAATGTGGCCTAGGAACAGCTCTCTGGTCAAGTGAGCAGCAGAGGAACTGAAGGATGCTCTTCCCCAGCAGAGCTGCTGCTTTGTGCTCTGGGGCAGCGCTGCCGCTGCTGGGCTTCCTCAGGGAAAACAGCTCCTTTGGGATGTGCTTTGCTGCAAAGGTTTCCCTGAGCTGGGTGTCTGCAGGAGGCAGAGTCGGGATACCAGTGTCAGGAGTTTTCCATGGTTTCCAGGCTCTTGTACACAGCACATTCCGGGCAATTTGTGAGCGTGAGGCAGAGCAAAATCGGTGCAATTGGACTCTGCAAATGCAGTTCAGGCAGACGTTGATCTTTTAACTTTTCCATTGCAGGTGCGAATTCTTGGGCATTTGTGAGTCTGCCTTGACGTGCAGGGATTGAAGGTTTTAGGTCTGGAATTGTTTGCTCAGCTTGCTCCAAGGCATGGTGTACTTTTGGAAGTGCCACACGCCTCCCAGGACCAAGGAGCTGCTGGCTGGGTGCCTGGGAACTGGGAGCCCCTGGGAGGGCTGGGGGTGACACCTGGAGATGGGCTGGGGAAGCCTCAACTGGGATATTTTCCCCCCGACGTTGGGTACCGAGGCACTAGGAAAATCCAGGTGTTGGGGAAGATGAAACAGGAAAGCCTTATAAATATGATTGCCTGACAAAAGATTTTGGGAATATGAAAACTATAAGCGACATCGAAATGAAAGCCACCTTTTGAAATACCAAGTCTTAGTTACTGAACAACTGGAAAACAATGGTATGGCTGACTGAAGGTAATCCCCTCTTGATTGAACAATACCCTCTGCTTGCAGGCAGGTCCAAGGGTCAGAGCAGACTCTACTAGCTCAGCAGAAGGGGTCCAAAGAGTAGTTTTTAGAAGTTAAGATGTAACACTCTATGGTAATATAAGAACTCTTATAGGCTGTATGTAAATGCTATAGGATTTGTATCTTTAATATTAGATTGGTTAGTGACAATTAGAATATTCAGTACAGAAGATGATTTATTGTATTGTAACCAGGACTTCAGACACTCTTACTATACTCTACACACATTCTCTCTCACTACTTCTTCACCTTCATTCCTCTCTCTCCCTCTCTTTACTTACCCGCTTACTCTCTTGCTCTCTTGGGCCTGCTCAGAGCTGCCAGCTGCAGCTCTAAGCAGTGCCCCTGTACCCACGCCCTTTGCAATAAACCGCGTGTTCCAAGATCTGACTGCAGAGATCTGTCGTCACCGTCCCGACCGTCCGAACCCGCACCGAGCACCCCCGAGGCAAAGCTCCCACATCCAGGACTCCAGGATGTTTGAGTGTATCTCAAGGTACACCTGGACCTTTGCCCTGTGGCGCTCTTGAGTTTCTGTTGACTTGCCTGAATTGAGGCTACTGAGGGCGGTGGAAGATAATTTGTCTTGTTTTGTGCTTCTCTGTTGTGAGTTTTGCCTTTCAGGCTTTTCAGCTACTTTTTAAACTCAGAGTAAAAACAACCTGCTGCGCTGGCTGGGGATGTTTTCCCTCCCGGCTGGGTTTTTTTATCTGGGACCCGGCCGGTCTGTGAGGTGCCGTTCATC
The DNA here is from genome assembly GCF_965178545.1 of Coloeus monedula. NCBI lineage: Eukaryota > Metazoa > Chordata > Aves > Passeriformes > Corvidae > Coloeus > Coloeus monedula. Next base: position 23,579 of record NW_028120695.1, on the reverse strand, counting down.
GCCAGGGTTTGGGTGCCGACCGTGCCGGAGATTTGTCAGGCGGGATGATTTTGGGGCTCCCGGGAACCGCGTTCCCATGGGGTGCTCTCGAGACGAGAGCGAGGGTGGGTTTGTGTGTCAGCTGAAGGAGGTGTGTGGTGGATGAATGTTTTGTTCTCCCTGTGCTGCTGTTGTTTTGGGTTTCCTGGAACAATAAAACGCAATGAATTTTCCAGAAATAGAACAATTGTTCCATTGTACTGATAGGGGGTTGGCTTGTGTTGCTCTGTGTTGGTGTTTGCTGCTGCACTTGCACATATTGCTCTGTATGTCAATTGGACTTTGACCAGTGTGCATATGGATTGTATTTGTGCTTGTGTACATTGTTGTTTCCACTTGCTTTGCTGAAGTGTAAATAAAAAACCCTCGTTCAATCAAGTTGAATAAACCCTAATAAAGATACCCCCCTCCTCCCTTTTGGTTGCTTTCTTCCTTTGGTGTGGTTTAGTAATTTTTTTGCCGTATTTCTTGCTTTGCTACTCTGCTTTGCTTTACTTTTCAGTCTATTCCTCACTTGACTTTTTCTAACTCTTTATCTTTTTCTTGCTGTTTAACTGTTTCTGGATGTCTCTGTCACTCTATTTCTCAGTTTCTCTTTTTCTCTTCAACACTAATTCTCTTTTACACTCGATTTCTTTTTCTCTCAAACCCTATTCTTCTGTTTCTCTATTCCTTTTTCTCTCTATTTTTCTTTCTCTTTCTTTCTGACTCTTTCTTTCTCTCTGACTTTATTTCTCTCTTTCTGACTTTCTTTCTTTCTCTCGGACTTTCTTTCTTTCTCTCTGACTGACTTTCTTTCTCTCTCTCTCTGACTTTGATTTTCGAACTACCTTTCTCACCTTCCCTCCTTTGTTCATTTTTACCTTTCTACCTTTGTTTGTTTCTGTAGCAGCTTGGAATAAAACAAGAGACCACTCTTTCTTCAGGCACGATCTGCCCCAGGCTTTGTGTTTCTACTTTGGGAAAGTTTTAAGAGTTTTGGGAATGGGCACAGGGAAAGACAAAACAGATCCATGCCCACAGACTGGTCAGGGCAGACTCTCTGCCCCTTCTGGGCCACTGACTCAAACATGAAACCCCCCAGCTTTCTGGGAGGTGAAGGAAGAACAGTCACACCTGGTGCTTCTACCTGTAGCCATTTGCCTGCTCTGCATCTTTCCCAGGAGAGCAGAAGGCCCTTAGCAAAGTGAAGATCAATGGAACAAGTTGCTCTTCCACACAGGGCTCTGGTTAAGGCTGGAATGGCTGCTGCCAGCCTCTGCACTTTCTGCCTCCCCAACTTCCTACCTTTGTTCATTTCTACCTTTCTCTTTTTCTACCTTTGTTGCTTTCTACCTTTCTCAATTTCTAACTTGATACGTTTGTTTGTTTCTACCATTCAAACTTTCTATCTTTCCATCTTTCTTCATTTCCAACTTTCTGCATTTCTACCTTTGTGCATTTGTTCATTTCTACCCTTCTGACCTTCTGCCTTTCTACCTTTTTTGTTTCTACTTTTATGACTTTGTACCACCTAAGTTTTCTCTCTTTTTACCTTTGTTCATTTTTACTTTTGTTAGTTTCGAACTTTACATCTCTGACTTTCTCTCTTTGTTTGTTTCTAACTTTCTAGATTTGTCCCTTTCTGCCTTTGTTTGGAACTTTGAAACTTTATACCTTTGTTTTTCTCCCCATTTTTACCTTTCTAACTTTGTTTTGAACACTCTACATTTCTAACTTTGTGCCTTTCTAAATTTGTGTTTTACTTTCTGACTTTTACCTTTCTAACTTTGTTTCTAACCTTCTTGTTAGAGTGAAGGCTCCTCTGGCCTCAGGCCCAGAGGGAAGCCAAAGCACTAGGTTTGAATTAAAACCTTTGGACAAGCTGACATCCATGGAGCCACACCGAAGTGAAATAGAAATACAGATTTTTAACTTTTAGTAGAAATAGATGCTAAGTGCCTTAAACCTGAAAAAGCTGTAGCAGAGATCTTAAACACAGCTCTTGCTGCAGCAGTGTTACCTTTTCACAGAATTCTTTACTTTAGACAAAATCTAGATAGAATTACACTGTTCACATGTTTTAGATGGAGTGTTCACATAAACCATAAGAGCTGATAGAAACTGTATGTGCAAATGTGTAATACAGATGTAACACTTGTGTGAGGCTTACGAGTGTTAGAGCAGGATGGGTTAAGAAAACGAAAACTCGAATCGTGTGTTAATCTTATTGGTCAATTAACAAATAGAATCCACACTTCTGTAAGAAAAAAATAGAGTGTATGGAGCATATAGAAGAAGCAGGTTTTGCCTGTTGCTGCTGCTTGGCTTTATCATGTAACCCCATTCGAACTCTGCCTTCAAGACAGCTGTGAGACTGTGAAATAAAGAACTCAGCAGAACAGCAGCCTCCTCTGCTCTTTCACCCTGGTCCGAGAAGGAGGGGTACCCTGTCAAAGGCTCAACACCTTCTGCCTTTGTGACTTTGTTTCTAAATTTCTACCTTTCTAATTTTGTTTGTTTCTACTTTTTTTTTGTTTCTTTGTTTTTAACTTTCAACCTTTCTCCCTTTAGAAATTTGTTTGTTTCTTGTATTTTACCTCTTTGATTGTTTCTAAATTTCTGCTGTTGTAACTTTGTTTCTAACTTTCTACTTTTAAAATTTCATTTGTTTTTAACTTTTTATCATTCCTCCCAGCGGGGGATGTGTGCAGAATACCAAAACGTGTTAAGTTCTTCTTTTATGCATCAATAGACAAATGCTACTGATTTAGATGTAAATTCATTTTGAAATGAGCCAGCCCTCCCTCTCTAATCTGTTGAATATAGGAGTACAAGAAGCTGAGAATAGAGATCAGCAAGTTTTGAAACCAACGAGCCGGCGTTTTTCTGTAGGAAGGAAAGCAGCAAGCGCCTGGCCGCAGGAGCCGAGACGCTCGGGCTGCAGGAGCTGCAGAGCGCCCGGAGCCGGCTTTTCCCTGTGCTCTGTGCCTGCCCCCGGGCTGAGCTGGGCGGCGCTGCTGCCGCCTGGTGGCGAGAGCGCGGCACTGCCGCCCCCGACACGGCGCCCCGGCGCTGCTGCCGCCCGGTGCCGGCTGAGCCGAGAGGGCGGCGGCCTCGGTGGCTGCCGAGCGTGGCAAGGAGCGGGAGCGAGCGGGGCCGGGTCTGTCAGCGGAGGGGAGGGGCGAAGGGCGGTTCGGAGCGCCAAGGGACACGGCCGTGCACGAGCGGGGCCACAGCTATGGAAAGGACCGGGCGCCGTGCGGGGCGGTGACCGCGGGGAATGACAGCGCGGGGGGCGGCCCGGCGGGGCCGGTTTTGCCGGGCAGCAGAGGCGCGGTCGCAGCGCGACCCGGGCGGGAGGCACCGGGCGGGCACGGTCGGAATCGAGCCGCCCGCGTGTCGCTCTCAAGGAGGCGGCTCGGAAAGGAAGGCGCAGTTCCGCGCTCTCGGGACGGCGTTAAGTGACGTTTTTATTAGAATATGACAGTATTTATTTTATTTTATTATTTTATTATCTGCCAGGACCTTGCAGAGGGTGGTTTACACTTCCGCCACACTCAAGATGGCGGACGCAGTAGGCCCCCTGCGAGAGGTGTCCCTGCCGATGCCTGCCGCCGGTCGCGGAGCCGTCGGCCGCCTCCGGCGCGGCTGACCCCGCCAGCCGTGTCCTCGCACCGGGAAGCACGGCGGAAAATCGCGCGGAAAGCGCGGGGCCGGCGTCGGAGTCCGGGCCGGATTCAGGCAGCCGACTAGACAGAAGCCCTTGTGAGGGGCGGCGGGGGCCCTAAGTGTACCACACTAAAGATGGCGGCTCGACCGGAAGTGGCTTCTGCCAGCACCCAAGATGGCGGCGAAGGGCGGAAGTGTCGTCACTGCCACACTAAAGATGGCGGTCGTGTGCACTGTTTTCTGACCTTCTCAATATGGCGGCAGGGAAGCCCCCCCCCCCCCCCCCCAAGCTGCGTCTATTCGGCTGCCTGAACGCGACGCCGACGCCGACGCCAGCCCAGCGCTTGCACGCAATTTTCTGAGGCGTTTCCCGCTACGCGGACACCGACTGTGGGGTCAGCGGCGCCTGGGGCAGGCGGGAGCATTCAGGCAGTCGAATAGACGGAGCGGGGGGGGCGGGGGGGGGAGGTCCTTCGCGGCCGCCATCTTGAGAAGGTCGAATAGCCACATCGGTGCGGTACCGGCGACTCCCGCCCTTCTTCGCCAGGAGCGGCAATGGCGGGGAGCCCGGGGAGCAGCGCTGCCGGGCCGGGGGCACCGGCGCGGGTGCTCCGGGCTCGGAGGTGAGCGGGGAACGGGGACAGCCCCGAGCGGACGGTGGGGGCCGCGGGGGATCGGTATTCCGGCCCAGGGATGAGTGTCGCGGCACAGGGATGGGTTCATGGACTGTCTAATAATATTATATAACGATCGTACAAGGAGATCTGTATAAAAAAATCCTCCGTGGTCATCCTTCTCCCAGCCCCGCTGTGTTTTCAGGATCTTGGGGGAAGAGTTTGGGTCTGGACAAGGCTCTCGGGCACAGGGTGGGATTCTTGGGGTGCAGGGCCAGGATTTGGACTCGATGCTCCCTGTGGGTCCCTTGCAGCCCAGGAAATGCTGCGATCCTGTGCCTCTGAGGGTGAAATAAAGGGCAGCGGTGGGGTTTGTGCCCGCTGTGTTCACGGCCCCGCCGGCTCAGGGCGGGTTAAAGGCGCAGCTGCCCCGAGACAGCGGGACCGGCCGGGGCTGCTCGCTCCCGGTGCTGCCGCCTCGTGGGGAGAGCCCGGCACTGCAGCCCGCGCAGGCGCTGGACCACGGGATGGGCGTGGAACAGCAGCGCAGGGGATGCTGAGGCAGCCCAGGGAATGCTGCGGTCCCAGGGAAGGCTGAGGCGTCCCCTGCCCGGGGCACTCGGCAGCAAAGCCCTGATGTTGAGCAGAAAAAGGAAAGTTCTGGGTTAGTGGGAGGAGGTTTCTGGAATGGAGCTGGGACAGGTGCTGATCCACGCATGGAATCACGGGCTGGTTTGGCTTGGAAGGGACCACCAGGATCATTTACACTCTGTTTGTTGTCTGATTGCACAGCGAAGAACATCCAGAACTGCCACCTCACCCTCACGGACAGCAGGAATGTCTTCCATAGCTCTTGTTTTGGAATGGGAATGGCTGTTGGGAGCTCTGGCAGGACCAGGTAAGAAGAGAAATGGGATCATTGTGGCTGCTGCTGGAGGTGGTTTTCTGCTTTCCGGCTGTTCTTCTCATTGATCCTTTCACAGCAGTGTTCTAGGGCACATTTGAGGGTAATTCCAGGAATTTGAAACCAGATAAAAACTGGTGGGGCAAAAATGTGAACGCGATCCAATTCTGGTAGTTCCAAGCTTCTCCCACAACACCGTTCCAGGGGAAAGCTGATAAAAGGGTAAAGATGCAGAGGAACAAGTGCTGTAAAGCCCCCTGGCGCTCTGAGAGAGCAAACCTTCCAGTAGTCCCAGCAGATCTCTTGGAGAAAGTGTGGGATCGCAAGGTTTTCCAGGAAAGCAAAACAAGGGTGGAGATGAGGGAATAGGCTTCCAGTTGTTCCTTTAGCTGAAAGCCTGGAGGAATTGAGAGGGGCCACAAGAACTGTTTGTGTAGGCAAATGGGAGTTTGGGGGCTGAATCTGAGTTTCCCTCTGGGGCATTTTTGAGGGAAAAGCTGAGGTGCTGTTTAAGGGAGAGAATGGACATTTTTGGGGTGGAAAAAGTTGAATCAATATTGTAGAGGAAGTAAAACGCTGGGGGTAAAAGTGGATGCAATGTGGAGGGGACAGATTGAATATTTTGGAGGCAAAATGGGGAACTGAGTAGTGGAGAGATGGGGAACATTTTGGAGGCAACACTTGACAAACTCTCTGGGGTGGAGAACGACCACATTGAGGGAAAAATGAGGTGATGAGCAGTGGGCACGTAGGGAAGGTCGTGGGGGTAAATCTTGAGAAAAGCCCCGTGGTATTCAAGAAATCCTTGGTAGCAGGACTGAGGAATTCAGTGGTGGAAAAATAGGGGAATTTTGCGGGGGTAAAACTTTAAAAGATCTAAGAGTTGAGAGTGTGTGTTTTTAGGTAGAAAGGATGTCTTGTTGAAGTTGGGCGTCTGGATTGTGGCATTTATGGATCCAGAAAGTAGAAGATAAAGGAGACTCCCAAAGCCTCGGTAGCTGTGTTAAGAAATCCGTCCCAGGGAAGAAAGGTACCTAAACCTCCTAGAAGTAGGGACTAATTAGCATGGGAAGGGGAAAACCCACCCCCAGTGGGAGAGAGCACGCCGGGTAAGGGAAGAGAAGGATGCCCTTAAGAAGAAGTAGGGAAGGTGAATTTCTCGGCTTGCTGAAATGTATCAAAAAGTTTGGAACCTGGGTCTGTGTGGAGGCCGGGATTTTCTCGGCCATATGCAGAGCCCAGCACTAGGAATAAAGGAATTCCAGGCTTTACAACGCCAAAAATGCAGTACCAGAGAGTTCTGTTATCCCGAGGACTTGGGGGATACTTGGCAAAAATTTCCGGGGGCCCAGGCTGGACCGAGCTTTTAACGCTCCCCGGATTCACGGGATCGGGGATTCCAGCGTGCCCTGCACGGGTTTTTTCAGGGAAGTCCCAAATCCTTCGTGTGAGCACGAAGCAGAATCCCCTGGGAGCTGTGAAGGCAACAGGATATTTCTTGGGAATTTTGAAGGGTTGGGTGAGTCCTCAGTGTTAGGTTGGAATGAACGCAAATTGTCCGGGAGTTGCTGGTTTGGGGATGGCCGGGTCTGGGTTTGGATTTGTGGGCACCGAGTGTTCCTTGTGTCAGCTTTAGGTCTTCTGGATTGGTGGGAATAGTCAGAGAAAAGAGAAGGCAATTGAAATGCGGAGCTCCATTCCCGGAGAAATGGTCAGGATGGGAGCGGGAAGGCTGTGGAGCTGCTGGGAGCTCGTGGAGAACGAAAGGATCTGAGGCCTGGAGGCAAAAGCTGTGGAACAAAGCCTGAAAAGGGTGTGGGGTGGGGCGGGAGGGGGAGGAGGGCACCGTGGTGGGGGGAAAGAGGGAAAGGATCCCTGCTCCGGGAATCCAGCAGGGACCAGGAGAGGATCATTTTCCATCCACTGCTCTCAGTGGAATCCTAATAAGGACGGTGGAAGGGAAGTGATTTGTTTGTTCTTAGGTTTGGAATGAAAGGTGCTCTTGCAGAGGGGACTATTGACCTGTTAAAATTCTGTGGGATACAGGAAAAGAGGGAGGAAGCAAGCAGCTGGGGAATGAAGGGGTGGATTTTTTGGTGGATACAGGGAAAGACACGGGAAGGGGCTCTCAAGTAAAATACACCTCACGGGCAGCACCAGGAGAAGCCTCAAGTGCCCTTTTTTTCCAAGCTCTGGCATTCCAGAGGAGTAAGCAGTGGTCAGCCCATCACTTTCTGTATTCCTTGGATGCCCAGTGCTTTGTTGGGAAGAGATAATATTTGGAAATGAACAAATCTGGGGATGTAATTTCCTGATAGTAAAGCCCCAGAGAGCCTGGTTTTGATATCCTTCCAGCACCCAAACGCAGCAGAGGGAATCCTGGCGGAGCTGGAAAACGCTGTCGCTCCGTCGGTGGAATTCCTGGGAACTGGAAAGCAGCAGAAGCAGCAAGAACAGAGTTGGAAGCAGGCTCCAGCCGGGTAAGGCAGACACCAAATCCTTTGGAACTGGGCAGGGGTGGGAAGAATGAATTCTTACATTTGTAGCCCAGGGATTCCTGAGCAGGATCCCGGCAGGGAAGACTGCAGGGATCAGGCTGGGGCCTGATCGCAGCTGGGGGCAGCGAGCCTTGGAATTGGCTGAAGGGAAGAAAGAGGGATCCTTTGAGCACAAGGATCAGGTGTCAAATGTGGAGATGGCATCAGACAATTCCTCGGGAGGGTTTAGTTCCTGGGCCAAATCGATCTGCTGCCTTGTGAAGGAGCTCAGAGAGCTGGGAAGAGCCCAAGCAACGCAGGGAATGCACCGGCAGATAAAAGTGCCGGGGAACGGTGGGGAAAAGCATCCGAACAGGGGGGCTCGTTTTGTACAGGGACGGTACAAAAAATTGTCCGAAAGAATAGGAATGGAATGGGATTTTACGTATTCCTCGGAGGCCACAATCCAGTGGGAAGGCTGAGAGAAAGAAACAAGGCCTAAAAAGGCAGATGAGCCAAATCTGCCCAAAGCCTCCAATGGCCACATTCCCTGGCACTGCTGAGGACTTCAGCCAAGCTCCAAGCAAAAGGTGAGCCCCTGATTTTGGTGCCAAGGGAAACTCCAAGTTAAGAATGATCCAAATATGAAGCGCTTCTCACAAAACTCAGCTTTGCAAACCTTTATTTGGGCTAAAAAAGAAAAGATGGGAATGCCCTTGGCAGAAAAGCAGCTGTGAGGCACAGCAGGCTTCAAATGCCTGTCAGCAGGAGCTCCAGGAGAAACGGCTGCTGGCTCCGGGCATCCTGGGCTTTCCAGGCAGGTTTTGTACTGGATTGCAAGGCAGTTTTCCTGCCTCTGGGGGGTGGCACCTGCATCCCACTGGAAAGGGAAAATGTGGAGAGAGGGGCAAGCGGGAAGACGGTTGCTGATGTGTGTCCTTGGATCGCAGTTCCTCCCGGTGAGTCTGTGCTGCTGGAAGTTTGAAGGAGATCAGTCCTGGAGTACGTGTGGGTTCACCTGTGGGGTTTGGGAGCGACGCCGGACATGAAATTCCAGGGATGTTCCCCTTGCTGGAGTGAGAAGCAGTGGAAGCACTTTGCTGTCTGCTTCTTCATAGTCTTCGCCTCGGTCCCCTGGGGCTCCAGGTAATCCCCTCTCACCTTTGCTTTTCCAAGGGTCTCTAAATGAGGGCTTGAGCTTTGGTGTAGCTCCCTTTACAGGGAAGATCTGTTCCAGGAAAGGTCTCCTGGTCTGGACCGATGGCACGGCAGGCAGAGCAGGAAACCCCGCAGCTCCTGTGGCTCCCTCATCTGATTTGCCTGCAGGCAGCAGCAAGGATCATTCCCAAGTGTCATCCCCTGGCTCCGTGACTCGGTGAGGTTGTGTTCCCCCAAAGGCCAGGGGCCGCTTTGTTTTGCAGCTCACGAAAGTCCAGCTCGGTGGTGCTGGGTTTGGTTTTTGTGTGTAATGAAGGCACTAAAAAATTCCCCTCCTTCCCTGGCACAGCCCTGGAGTGGGAGCAGATTCCCCTTATCCCGCAGTTATCCCGCTCCTGCCCTGGATCCCTGCGGTGCCGTGTGTTCTCCAAGCTCACAGCACTGCTGGCTCTAAACAAGAAAAACAATCCCTGTTCCTTCTCTTCTCCATCCTTGATGTTCCCAGGCCCTGCATCTCCCTGGCTATTCCCTGTGGGAGTCTTCATCTCCATCCCACCTTATCCCGATCAAATAAGGGTCTGAGACGTGTTTAGCAGCAAACGCGTTCTTGTGAAGAAAGCCAAGAGCAAAAAGCATCCAGATGCAGAGAAGTCTTTAGAAAAGTGTTCCAGACGTGCAAATGAGGGATGTGTCTTCCTGCATCTCCTGTTGTTTTTCTCTGTCACGTTTTGGAAGGGTTTCTCTCAGTGATTTCCTGCAGTCCAGGTGCGTCCCTTCTTTTGTCCAAATCCAGTGCCAGAGGATCGAACAACTGATGAGTGGGGCCTGGGATGAAAACGGTTCTCCTAAAATGAGGGAAACAATGCTAGAAGAGAAATGAGCATCCTTTTAATGCCTGGAATAAAAATGCTGGAAAAGGGCACTTTTTATTTGATATGGTGTCATTCTCCTTTTTTTTTCCATAGCTAAAACTCCACGGTGAGCAGTCAGAGCAGAAATAGGAAATGCAGGAGTCTTGGATTCCACAGTGGGATTAACTTCCCTTTTCTGCTCTCTTTCAGGACAGGAAAAACCACTGAACTCGCCCCATCTTTGGGACCAAGAGCTTTGGTGTTGGAGTAGGCAAAGCCAGCTAGGGCCCCCCTTGTCCTGCCCATGGTGTGGGTCAGGGACAGGCTCCTCTTCTCCTCTGTGCTGGGATGAACTGCCTAGGGAATGCTATTACTGACAGCCCGGTCCTAGCCCCGGCTACTGGAAATGGGCGGAGGTGAAGAGGCAAGTGCCAGAGTTGCTTGGGGATGATGGAATTGTGGTGTTTGGCTGTGCCCAGAGGGGCAGGTTGGGCATTTCTGTGTGTCTGAGGACCGGTTTGGGTGCTGGGGAGCCCGGGGAGCCGAGCTCTCAGTGCATTCCCAGCTCTCCCGGGGGTGGGAGCTGGTGCAGGGCTGGGTGACAGCCTCTGGTCGGGCTCGGGGCAGGCCCCGGCCCCGGCACAGACACGCTGGGGTGGTTTGGGGCTGCTTGGGGAGCCGTGGGTGGAAAATGAGGGATGGTGCTGGGCAGAGCGATCGGCCTGCGCTAGTGTCAGCGCAGCCGTGCAGGGCACTGGGATCTGGGTAAAGCACCGGCTCTCCTGGTGTTCTGGGATGCAAGGTCTGTATTTATCCATACATATTTATCCATACATATTTATCACTATATTTATCCATGGATTATCCATATATGTTTATCCATATACATTTATCCATATGTTTATCCACGTATTTACCCATGTATTTATCCCTATATTTACCCATGTATTTACCCCTGTATTTTATGAACACTCAAGTGCCATATCCATGTATTTTATGAGCACTTCCAGGGTTGGTGACTCCACCACTGCCCTGGGCAGCTGTTCCAGCGCTGAACAACCCTTCCCATGCTGGGCCAGGAGATGGATTCTGGAAATGCAGACTCTGAGGAGCTGGGGATTAAGGCAGCATTGGATTCCTTTATTCTCCCAGAAGGATAAAGGAGATTTATTCCCAGACGAACCAGAGGTGATCACACTGAGGTCATTAGTGGGATTTCTTCCTTACTCCCACAAATACCCACTGGGGTGACAGAGTTCCCTACAAGGGCAGTGTTGGTAGGAGCTGCTGGAATGTTTTGCTGTTTATTGGGATCCTCAGGATGTTTGGTGTCTCTCAGAGCTGTTCCAGGCTTTCCACAGACCCAAACGCTCCTCACACTTCTCCTCAGAGTAGAGAGGTTTCCCAGAGTGCTGGTTTTTAATTTCAGATGCTGGGATAACGACACGGCTTCAGGAGGCAGGAGACTCATTGTGCTGTGCCTCAGTCCAGGCAGAGACAACCCCCAGCTAATAAAAACCTCTTTAAAGCACAAAAAGTCCCATTAAACTGATATTATAAAGGCTGCAAATTGAAGCAGGCCTCAATCAGAAAGCAGCAGAATTTAATTCCCCCCCCTTGTCCATTTGCATGATGATCTCCTTCCTAATTGCCCATCTATGCTTTTCCCACAGAAGTGCTGTCCCGAGGTTGGAGATGGTTCCAGCTTTATGGAGCTTTGATCTTTATCTGCTTTTACTTTTTACAGAGCACAGAACCCGAGAGTGGCAACTGCTTTCCTCTTGTTCCTCCTGTGGCAGTGAACTGCTCTTCCCAAGGACGGCTGCAGGAATTCTCAGGCAGCATAACGTATGGAATGCCAGGCACGCTACAGAATTCCAGTGGGAGCAGCAGGAACTTCTGTTCTTTACTGGCAGGGCTGTGCCATGAAGGGGAGCTCAGAGATATTGGTCAGCTCAGGGAATGAGCCTGGCTCATGGTAAGGAAATTCACTGTGCAGTTACTTCGGGCCCTTCTCCTTCTCCTTCTCCTTCTCCTTCTCCTTCTCCTTCTCCTTCTCCTTCTCCTTCTCCTTCTCCTTCTCCTTCTCCTTCTCCTTCTCCTTCTCCTTCTCCTTCTCCTTCTCCTTCTCCTTCTCCTTCTCCTCCTTCTCCTTCTCCTTCTCCTTCTCCTTCTCCTTCTCCTCCTTCTCCTTCTCCTTCTCCTTCTCCTTCTCCTTCTCCTTCTCCTTCTCCTTCTCCTTCTCCTTCTCCTTCTCCTTCTCCTTCTCCTTCTCCTTCTCCTTCTCCTTCTCCTTCTCCTTCTCCTTCTCCCTCTCTTCCCAACACCAGTTCCAGACCTCAGTATAATCCATGTTCCCACAGCCTGACCTTGCAGTTTTCCCAGTTTAGCAGCCCCAGCCACACTTGCAGCCTCTCTGTCTGGACTTTGTCTTGCTGAAATCTCCCTTTGTTGATCCTTTGCTGCCTCACCTTTTATCCAGCAATAACGTGCAGTGGGTGGAAGCTTCTCAGAATTCCCTCCCTGTTCCACTGGAAACATTCCCAAGTGGAAGCAGCTGCACTGCCCATCAGCACTTGCCTGCTTTTAGGGGTGGTTGAGGCATGAAGGATGCAACAAATGGAGTTGGCTCCAAGGGGATGAAATGCTCCCCCTGAGGCTGCTCAGAGAGCTGGAGCTGAGGAATCCGGGTGGGAATCACTGCAGGAAAAAGGAAGGAAAAGAGAGCAGAGGAACAGGGATGCAATTCCAACCTCTCCAAAGACTGGGATGGGCACATTCACCATCACCATTTAATCTAGACACGATTTCTTCTTTGCCTCTGGCTACCAGGAGCAGGATGAGCAGTTTAATGAGTTTAAATAGTGAATAGTTTAATTAGCTGGAAGAGACTGGATCAATAGCTGCTTAAACAAACAACTGGATCCCTGTTTCCAAGCTTGGATGTAGTTTTGGAAGGTTCCCGGCAATTTGGCAGGGATTAGTGATGCTGAGAATGTGCTTTTTTGTGGGTTTGGGGCTTTTACTCCTGTTCACGTGGCTGCTTTTTCTTGTTGAGTGGAAAACAGGAGGGAAAGAGCAACGATGGAAGGAATTCCACTCTTGCTGCTTGAAGGGATGGATCAGGAAGGGAACAGGCTGCAGGGAATTTGGAGTGCAAACTGAGATCTCTCCGATATTTTCGGCTCAGTCAGTCCATCAGTGCTTGGTAGCTGTTTAGGCCATGTGCAAGGTGAATGATGGTGCACATGGCAGAGCTGCTGGTGGCTCCTTCCCCTGCCCGGCTGTCAGTCACCCTGCAGGGTGCTGGAGCAGCGTGCCAGAGGCCGTGGATCCTATGGATCCCATGGATCCCAGGGGCGTGATCAGGAGCCTGAGCCTGCTGGCCACTCCTTGCTCTCTCTTATCCTGATTTTTCAGCTCTGCAGCGAATCCAGCTTGAGTTTTTCAACCCCCTAGAAACCCAGGGACCTTTCATGTCTGTTCTCAGATCTGGGATTTAAATCCAGCCCTTATCAAAGCACCCCGTGACCAGGCAGGCCCTGAATCCCAGCAGGGATCTGATAAAGAGGGACCTGACATCCTAAAGAAACCCTTTGAAATCCTGCTGGGATTGATTTGTATCCATAATGGAGCCCAGAGCTCTCTGCCAGGGAGAGATGAAGCTGCTTCTTTGCTTTATTATCCTCAGGCCCTTCCCAGCTTTGAGGGAAATTCAGTCCCTCTTCAAGCCCCAAAATCATGGAAAAGCTCCTTTGTATCCTCTCCACAGCCCCTACGTGGATTAATCAACTTTTTATTTGATATGGTGTCATTCTCCTTTTTTTTCCATGGCTAAAACTCCACGGTGAGCAATCAGAGCAGAAATAGGAAATGCAGGAGTCTTGGATTCCACAGTGGGATTAACTTCCCTTTTCTGCTCTCTTTCAGGACAGGAAAAACCACTGAACTCGCCCCATCTTTGGGACCAAGAGCTTTGGTGCTGGTGTAGGCAAAGCCAGCTAGGGCCCCCCTTGTCCTGCCCATGGTGTGGGTCAGGGACAGGCTCCTCTTCTCCTCTGTGCTGGGATGAACTGCCTAGGGAATGCTGTTTCTGACAGCCCGGTCCTAGCCCCGGCTACTGGAAATGGGCGGAGGTGAAGAGGCAAGTGCCAGAGTTGCTTGGGGATGATGGAATTGTGGTGTTTGGCTGTGCCCAGAGGGGCAGGTTGGGCATTTCTGTGTGTCTGAGGACCGGTTTGGGTGCTGGGGAGCCCGGGGAGCCGAGCTCTCACTGCATTCCCAGCTCTCCCGGGGATGGGAGCTGGTGCAGGGCTCTGGTCAGGCTCGGGGCAGGCCCTGGCCCCGGCACAGACACGCTGGGGTGGTTTGGGGCCGCTTGGGGAGCAATGGGAGGAAAATGAGGGATGGTGCTGGGCGGAGCAATCGGCCTGTGCTCGTGTCAGCGCAGCCGTGCAGGGCACTGGGATCTGGGTAAAACACCGGCTCTCCTGGTGTTCAGGGATGCAAGGTCTGAGGGACTGGATTTACTTGGGGCTTTCCAGGACAGCAGGAAGAAGAGGAAATGTGGTGCCAGAGGTGCATCCCATCAGGTTGCATTTCCCTCTTTCCCATTTCCATTTCCTCCTCAGTGCGGGTGTCCCCTGCAGCCCATGAGCACGGGGCCGGTGACAGCTCCCTGTCTGTAGAGGGATTCCTTATGGAACAAGGGCATATGATACCCCTGGAAAGACTGGACACTGCAGGGTTGCTGAGGAAAAGCTCCTGAACAGGCCCCTGACTGCAGGCAGCCCTGAGAGTCCTTGGCAAGGTATACAGCTGCCCGGCTCCCCCTCTGATTAGAGTCCATCTAGAGGGACTGGGCATGAATCTTTGCAAAAGTAGATATAAGTTGGCATAGTTGAACAATAAAGGGAGAAGGATGCTTAATCGTATCGGTGTACGTGTCGTTTATGCGGCCAGCTCTCCGGACTCGGTCCCTAACACCTGTCCTCCTCCTGTGCCCCTTTTGTTGGACAAGTCTCAAATGGCAACACACATTCCCAAAGCCTGTCTGCTTCCTTAAATCCATGGACCAGCTAGTGCTGTCACTGAACAGCTGAAATGAGCTTTCAGAGCCTATAAACTAGCAGGAGTGACAAACAAATGGATTTGAATCTGGAAATAGGTGAGGTCCACCCACCCACTGCTGCTGATGCAGAGACTGGGGCTCAGGGCATCTGTGCAGCCCTTCCCTTTGGCACTGATCGTGCACTGGAATGTTGTGTTGCTGCCAAACCGGGCCTCAAACCAGAAGAAGGTAAGCCCTGACCATTTGCCCCTGACCCTGGCACACCCACAGTGTGTTATCTGGAGCGTGTGCCTCAGCTGGTGTCACTTGAGTTTCACCAGAGTTGCAAGTTGGCTCCTGCTCTGGGCGATTGCGAGTGACCATCGCATCAGTTCTGCACTAAACACCGTTTAGCCAGACCCAGAGATTTGGCCACATAGTGACTTCTGAACAGAAAATCAGAATGCAGGAAAAGTGCCAGGACCACGGCCGGGCCCGGGTACAGCACGGTCTTTGTGGGTCACTGTCACTCCACTCTTACAGTCTCTCCTCATCTTTCTTGTGGGCTCCCTTCAGGTACAGGAGCCATTGCTCACTGGTGTTTTTGACTATTCTCTGTCAAGGAAAGGAGTTGAATTTCCTTATCAAATCTAATATATCCCATCTGGAGCACTAACTGAATTAGATAATTGGATAATTAGTTAATTGGCCAATTTTTCGGCGCGCACACACACCACCCACACCTATCACTCATCCTAAGCTCTACCCCCCATTCATCGCAGGCTCCCACCCCACACACATGTGTCACGCCCCCCCTGGCCCGTGTCACGCCCCCCCGTCCCCGGCCCCGCCCCCGCCGCGCGCGTCACGCCGCTCCGCCCCCGGCTCCACCCCCGCCGCGCGCGTCACGCCGCTCCGCCCCTGGCACCGCCCCCGCCGCGCGCGTCACGCCGCTCCGCCCCCGGCTCCACCCCCGCCGCGCGCGTCACGCCGCTCCGCCCCTGGCACCGCCCCCGCCGCGCGCGTCACGCCGCTCCGCCCCCGGCTCCACCCCCGCCGCGCGCGTCACGACGCCCCGCCCCTGGCACCGCCCCCGCCGCGCGCGTCACGCCGCTCCGCCCCGGCCCCGCCCCCGCCGCGCGCGTCACGACGCTCCGCCCCCGGCACCGCCCGCGCCGCGCGCGTCACGACGCTCCGCCCCCGCCGCGCGCGTCACGACGCTCCGCCCCCGGCGCGCGCGTCACCACGCTCCGCCCCGCCGCGCGCATCACGACGCTCCGCCCGCGCCGCGCGCGTCACGACGCTCCGCCCCCGCGGCGCGCGTCACGACGCTCCGCCCCCGGCACCGCCCCCGCCGCGCTCGTCACGACGCTCCGCCCCCGGCTCCGCCCGCGCCGCGCGCGTCACGACGCTCCGCCCCCGGCACCGCCCCCGCCGCGCGCGTCACGACGCTCCGCCCCCGGCACCGCCCCCGCCGCGAGCGTCACGACGCTCCGCCCCCGCCGCGCGCGTCACGCCGCTCCGCCCCCGGCACCGCCCCCGCCGCGCGCGTCAGGACGCTCCGCCCCCTCCTCGCGCGTCACGACGCTCCGCCCCCGGCTCCGCGCGCGTCACGACGCTCCGCCCCCGGCTCCGCCCGCGCCGCGCGCGTCACGACGCTCCGCCCCTTCCCTCGCGCGCAATGTATCCCCGCCCCTCGCCCCGCCCCTCTCCCCTCACGGCGCTTCCCGCCTCCGGCACCACTCCCGCGCCAGTCCCGCGCCGCTCCTGCACCTGCCGCCATCCGGAGCCCACCGGTCCGGCACCCGCCGCCGCCTGCAGCCACCCGCCAGCCCCCCGTGAGCCGCCGCCGTCCCCCCGCCGGTCCCGCACCGCTCCGCCTCCTCACACCGCCCCACCGCACCTCCCCGCCGCCCGCCGCTCCCCCCTCCCGCCATTGTGGGTCCCCTCAAGGTATCCCCCGCCCCGTGCCGCCCGCGGGTCCCTTCAGGGCAGCCCCCGCCGCCTCACGGCACCTCTTCCCGCCATTGCGGCTCCCCTCAGGGTACCCTCCACCCCTTGCCGCCCGCGGCTCCCCTCAGGGCAGCCCCCGCCGCCTCACGGCACCCCTTCCCGACGTTGCGGCTCCCCTCAGGGTACCCTCCACCCCTTGCCGCCCGCGGCTCCCCTCAGGGCAGCCCCCGCCGCCTCACGGCACCCCTTCCCGCCATTGCGGCTCCCCTCAGGGTACCCTCCACCCCTTCCCGCCTCACGGCCCCTCTTCCCGCCGTTGCGTCTCCCCTCAGGGCGCCCCCCCCGCAAGCCCCCCCCTTCCCGCCATTTATGCACCACCCCACAGCACCCCTCAGGCCACCATTTTAGCCCACCCAGCCGCAGCAGGCAGACCCCCCAGCACCAGGAGAACACCGCAGCCCCCATGGAAGGACAACACCCACACAAAAAAGGTTAGAAAAACACACAGAGGGTGGCAGCCAAGGAGGGACACTGCAGGGGGACACAATTAAGGCCGAGAGCCCAGGGGGACATTCCAGGGGGATATAATAAAGGCCAAGAGCCCAAGGAGGAGGCAGCAGGAGAACATAATAAAGGCCAAGAGCCCAGGGGGAGTCCAGGGAATAAAGAGAAAGGGCTCAAAAATCACACACTACACAACAAACACAAGGGGTATGACACACAAGCCCTGTTGCCTAAACCTAACCTTAACCAGGACCCCAAACAACACCCCTTTCTCCCTAAAAGCAGCCACAGGCAGCAGCCCTCCCCACAGCTGGAGGTAATAATCCCAAATGCTGAGCCCATGCCAGCACCCTCCCCACAGCTGGAGGTAATAACCCCAAATGCCGAGCCTATGGCAGCACCCTCCCCACAGCTGGAGGCAACAGTTCCAAATGCTGAGCCAATGCCAGCACCCTCCCCACCTAACCCTAATCCCAAACCCTAAGCCCTAGCCCCCTAGCCCTGACCCTGACCACAACCCTAACCCCCAACCTTAACCCAACCCCAGCCCTAGCCCCAGCGCTAGCCCAGACCCTAACCCTATAGCCCCAATACCAATACAACAGCAGAACCCCAGCACCAGGACCGCAGCAGGAATCCACCACACAAGGGACAACGCATGCAGGCCAGAGAACAGCAGGTAAGGTCCAGGGGCCAAGGGGTGCAGTAGTACATAGGGTGGAGGGGGCAGAGGACCAGCAGCCAGTGCCACATTAGGTACCACACACCACCATCAGGAGTAGAAGCCAGGCTAGGGTCAGGGGTGCAGGGTAGGAGGCAGGGCCAGGGTCACAGGCCAGGGCCACAAGCACAGGTCAGGGTCATGGCTTAGGGCCAGGGTCACAGGCTAGGGCCACAGACCAGAGTCACAGGTTAGGGATAGAGCCACAGGTAAGAGCCAGGGCCACGGGCCAGGGGCCAGGGTCAGAGCCAGGACCAGGGGATAGGGGCCAAGGGCCAGGAGCTAGGGGCATAGGGTTAGGTGGCAGGGGTGCAGGGTCAGAGGCATAGGCCCAGCGGGGTAGGGCCAGGAGCATAGAGCCAGGGGCTAGGGGCATAGGCTTAGGGGTGCAGGGCTAGGGGCCAGCGGTCAGGGGTGTAGGGGTCAGGGGCCAGGGGCATAAGGGTCAGGGGTGTAGGGGCCAGGAGTCAGGGGTGTAGGGCCAGGAGTGTAGGGGTCAGGGGCGTAGGGGCCAGGAGTCAGGGGTGTAGGGCCAGGAGTGTAGGGGTCAGGGGCACAGGGGTCAGGGGCATAGGGATCAGGGGCGTAGGGGTCACGGGCGCAGGGCCCAGGGGTGAGGGGTGTAGGGGTCAGGGGCACAGGGGTCAGGGGTGTAGG